>NC_057799.1:600961263-601010181 GCF_018294505.1 Triticum aestivum
AATGAAGTTGTACAACATCTCTAATATTCGTTAAGCCATATGCCAATTAGCACATCAAGAAGGTTGGATGACACAACTGAAAACATCGGCCCACAAATTTTTCATTCAGTTTTTGGTACATTGTGTTTGCAAGTTGTCTCATTTATAGAGAGCAACTTCGGTTGCTCTTTTGTTGATGCACCTTCATTCAATAGTTTGATTATCTCGACCTTTGGTTCATCTCTTCCGACGAGCTTTGCGTTCCCAAAAATCACGAGAGCTCCATGTCAGTTTCTACATTTTTTTTGGAGAAGGCCCAACTGGTATTGTACCTTGCATTTCTCTCCTCCACCTCCATGTCAAGTACAGATTCCAAATAATAAGGGGCACAGAGGTTCTTGGATAGGTCGACGAGTGGAGAAATGGGCCATACTTATGTCGCCAGCCTGTCTGCTGCTGCCGTGGAGATGATAGCTTCTTCTTGGACCAGTCCCTCTTAGACTAACCACAGTGGGAGTAACATAGGTAGTAACATCACACATATCTAGATAAAATAGATAATATGGTAAGCAATAAATGAAGAAAGAGCGGCATGTGGTAACATAGCTTGTCACTAGTAGTATGAGTAACATCACACATATCAAGACAAGATGAGTCTATAGCCTAATAAATAAAGTGTTGCATGTTACCACACATATGTTACTCCCCACTATAGAGGTAGTAACATCCCATTTTCAGATTGGGAGCCAAAATGAAGCCTCCTCAGGCCGTCTGGATCTGGGCCGTCGGATTAGCTGTCCAAAATGATCCAGGCTGTCGGATCTCTGGACGAAACGATCCAGGCCGTCGGATCTCTGGATAGAGCGTTTTTGGCCGTCGGAACGGGTAAAACACTGCTACAATGAATAGTGCTTGGAGTAGCCATGCCATCGCCTGTAATTTTGGTGGCCCGCCAGGGGCACTTCCGTCATTTCACCTTGTGGCGTATAAAAGCAGTGAGCCAAAACCTAGCCGCCACCTCCCGCACACGCGCACCCTGCTCCGTCCTCGCCTCACGGCTCCCCTCCCGTAACCCTACCCCTTCCTCTCCTCTGCGTCGCCGCCGCCGCCGCCAGTCCTCCTCCCCTCACATCGCGCCCGCACGGCCCTGCTACGCCGCTGCCGCTCGCCCTGGTCGCCTTCATCCTCGTGAGCCCGGCAACGAAGGAGGTGGGCGGACATCCCTTCCCACACAGTGGTAGACGAAGGAGGTGCACGTATACGGCTGAAGGAAATATGCCCTACAGGCAATAATAAAGTTATTATTTATTTCCTTATTTCATGATAAATGTTTATTATTCATGCTAGAATTGTATTAACCGGAAACTTAGTACATGTGTGAATACATAGACAAACAGAGTGTCCCTAGTATGCCTCTACTTGACTAGCTCGTTAATCAAAGATGGTTAAGTTTCCTAGCAATAGACATGTGTTGTCATTTGATGAACGGGATCACATCATTAGAGAATGATGTGATGGACAAGACCCATTCGTTAGCTTAGCATTATGATCGTTACAGTTTCATTGCTACTCCTTTCTTCATGACTTATACATGTTCCTCAGACTATGAGATTATGTAACTCCCGAATACCGGAGGAACACTTTGTGTGCTATCAAACGTCACAACATAACCGGGTGATTATAAATATGCTCTATAGGTGTCTTCGACGGTGTTTGTTGGCTTGGCATAGATCGAGATTAGGATTTGTCACTCCATGTTTCGGAGAGGTATCTCTGGGCCCTCTCGGTAATGCACATCACTATAAGCCTTCCAAGCAATGTGACTAATGAGTTAGTCACGGGATGATGCATTACGGAATGAGTAAAGAGACTTGCCGGTAACGAGATTGAACTAGGTATGGTGATATCGACGATCGAATCTCGGGAAAGTAACATACCGATGACAAAGGGAACAACGTATGTTGTTATGCGGTTTGACCGATAAAGATCTTCGTAGAATATGTAGGAGCCAATATGAGCATCCAGGTTCCGCTATTGGTTATTGACCGAAGATGTGTCTCGGTCATGTCTACATAGTTCTCGAACCCGTAGGGTCCGCACGCTTAGCGTGCGATGACGATTTGTATTATGAGTATATGTGATTTGATGACCGAAGGTTGTTCGGAGTCCCGGATGAGATCACGAACATGACGAGGAGTCTCGAAATGGTCGAGACATAAAGATTGATATTTTGGAAGATTATATTCGGACACCGTAAGGGTTCCGAAGTGTATCGGATATTTTTCAAAGTACCAGGAGGTTACCGGACCCCCCCGGGGAGTCAATGGGCCTTAATGGGTTCTAGTGGAGATAGGAGTCAAGTGGTGGGGCGCGCCCCCTAGGCCCGAACCAAATTGGTTTAGGGTTTGGGGGGCCGGCCCCCCTTTCCTTCTTCTCTCCTCCTCCTTCCTCCTTCTCCTAGTAGGAATAGGAAGGGGGGGGGGAAACCTACTTGGAGTAGGACTCCCCCCTTTGGGCGCGCGCCACCCCAAGGCCGGCATCCTCCTCCTCCCTCCTTTATATACGTGGGGAGGGGGCACCCCAAAAGAGACACAAGATTTGTCTTAGCCGTGTGCGGTGCCCCCTCCACAGTTACACACCTCGGTCATATCGTCGTAGTGCTTAGGCGAAGCCCTGCGCCGGTAACTTCATCATCACCATCGCCACGCCGTCGTGCTGACGAAACTCTCCCTCATCCTCAACTGGATCAAGAGTACGAGGGACGTCATCGAGCTGAACGTGTGCTGAACACGGAGGTGCCGTACGTTCGGTGCTAGGATCGGTCGGATCGTGAAGACGTACGACTACTTCAACCGCGTTGATAAAACACTTCCGCTTTCGGTCTACGAGGGTACGTGGACACACTCTCCCCGCTCGTTGCTATGCTTCTCCTAGATAGATCTTGCGTGATTGTAGGAATTTTTTTGAAATTACTGTGTTCTCCAATAGTGGCATCCGAGCCAGGTCTATGCGTAGATGTTATACGCACGAGTAGAACACAAAGATTTATGAGCGATAATAGTCATACTGCTTACGAGCATGTCATATTTTGATTCGGCGGTATTGTTGGATGAAGCGGCCCAGACCGACATTACATGACCGCGTTCATGAGACTGGTTCTACCGACGTGCTTCGCACACAGGTGGCTAGTGGGTGTCTGTTTCTCCAGCTTTAGTTGAATCGAATGTGGCTACGGCCGGTCCTTGTTGAAGGTTAAAACAGCACACTTGACAAAAAATCGTTGTGATTTTGATGCGTAGGTAAGAACGGTTCTTGCTAAGCCCGTAGCAGCCATGTAAAACTTGCAACAACAAAGTAGAGGACGTCTAACTTGTTTTTGCAAGGCTTGTTGTGATATGATATGGTCAAGACGTGATGATATATAAATTGTTGTATGAGATGATCATGTTTTTTAAAAGTTATCGGCAACTGGCATGAGCCTTATGGTTGTCGCTTTATTGTATGAAATGCAATCGCCATGTAATTGCTTTACTTTATCACTAAGCGGTAGCGATCGTCGTAGAAGCAATAGTTGGCAAGACGACAATGATGCTACAATGGAGATCAAGGTGTCAAGCCGGTGACGATGGTGATCATGATGGTGCTTTGGAGATGGAGATCAAAGGCACAAGATGATGATGGCCATATCATATCACTTATATTGATTGCACGTGATGTTTATCCTTTATGCATCTTATTTTGCTTAGTTCGGCGGTAGCATTATAAGATGATCTTTCACTAAATTTCACGGTATAGTGTTCTCCCTGAGTATGCACCGTTACTACAGTTCGTCATGCCGAGACACCACGTGATGATCGGGCGTGATAAGCTCTACGTTCACATACAACGGGTGCAAGCCAGTTTTGCACACGCAGAATACTCGGGTTAAACTTGACGAGCCTAGCATATGTAGATATGGCCTCGGAACACTGAGACCGAAAGGTCGAGCGTGAATCATATAGTAGATATGATCAACATAGTGATGTTCACCTCTGAAAACTACTCCATCTCATGTGATGACCGGACATGGTTTAGTTGATTTGGATCACGTGATCACTTAGATGATTAGAGGTATGTCTATCTAAGTGGGAGTTCTTAAGTAATATGATTAATTGAACTTTAATTTATCATGAACTTAGTCCTGATAGTATTTGCAAATTATGTTGTAGATCAATAGCTCGCGATGTAGCTCCCCGTTTATTTTTTATATGTTCCTAGAGAAATATAAGTTCAAAGATGATGGTAGCAATGATGCGAACTTGGTCCGTGATCTGGGGATTTTCCTCATTGCGGCACAGAAAAATTATGTCCTTGATGCACCGCTAGGTGACACACCTATTGCAGGAGCATATGCAGACGCTATGAACGTTTGAACAATGCTCGGTATGATGACTACTTGATAGTTTAGTGCACCATGCTTTATGGCTTAGAACTGGGACTTCAAAAACGTTTTGAACGCCACGAAGCATATGAGATGATCCAAGAGTTGAAATTGGTATTTCAGACTCATGCCCGTGTTAAGAGGTATGAGACCTCTGACAAAGTACTTTGCCTACAAGATGGAGGAGAATAGCTCAGCTAGTGAGCATGTGCTCAGAATGTCTGAGTACTACAATCGCTTGAATCAAGTGGGTGTTAATCTTCCAGATAAGATAGTTATTGACAGAGTTCTCTAGTCACTATCACCAAGTTACTAGAACTTCGTGATGAACTATAATATGCGAGGGATGACGAAAATGATTCCCGAGCTCTTCGCGACGCTAAAATCGGCGAAGGTATAAATCAAGAAAAAACATCAATTGTTGATGGTTAGCAAGATCACTTGTTTCAAGTAAAAGGGCAAGAGAAAGAAAGGGAACTTCAAGAAGAATGGCAAGCAAGTTGCCACTCCCGTGAAGAAGCCCAAAGCTAGACCTAAGCCTGAAACTGAGTGCTTCTACTGCAAAGGGAAAGGTCACTGGAAGTGTAACTACCCTAGATACTTGGCGGATAAGAAGGATGGCAAAGTGAACAAAGGTATATTTGATATACATGTTATTGATGTGTACTTTACTAGTGTTTATAGCAACCCCTCGGTATTTGATACTGGTTCAGTTACTATGAGTAGTAACTCGAAACAGGAGTTGCAAAATGAACAGAGACTAGTTAAGGACAAGGTGACGATGTGTGTTAGAAATAATTCCAAGGTTGATAAGATCACAACCGCACACTCCTTTTACCTTCGGGATTAGTGTTGAGGCTAAAATAAATGTTATTTGGTGTTTGCATTGAGCATGAATATGATTGGATCATGTTTATTGCAATACGATTATTCATTTAAGTCAAAGAATAACTGTTGTTCTATTTACATGAATAAAACATTCTATGGTCATACACTTAATGTAAATGGTTTATTGAATCTCGATCGTAGTGATAAACGTATTCATAATATTGAAGCCAAAAGATGCAACGTTAATAATGATAGTGCAACATACTTGTGGCACTGCCGTTTAGGTCATATTGGTGTAAAGCGCATGAAGAAACTCCATGCAGATGGACTTTTGGAATCACTTGATTACGAATCATTTGATGCTTGCGAACCATGCCTCATGGGCAAGATAACTAAGACTCCGTCCTCCGGAACAATGGAGCGAGCTACAGACCTGTTGGAAATAATACATACTGATGTATGAGGTCCGATGAGTGTTGAGGCTCGCGGCGGGTGTCATTATTTTCTGACCTTCACAGATGATTTGAGCAGATATGGGTATGTCTACTTGATGAAACACAAGTCTGAAACATTTGAAAAGTTCAAAGAATTTCAGAGTGAAGTAGAGAATCATCGTAATAAGAAAATAAAATTTCTACGATCTGATCACAAAGGCAAATATTTAAGTTACGATTTTGGTCTTCATTTGAAACAATGCGAAATAGTTTCGCAACTCACGCCACCCGGAACACCATAGCGTAATGGTGTGTCCGAACATCATAATCATACTTTATTGGATATAGTGCAATCTATGATGTCTCTTACCGATTTACCACTATCGTTTTTGGGGTTATGCATTAGAGACAGCTACATTCACTGAGACGACACCGTATGAACTATGGTTTGGCAGGAAACCTAAGCTGTCGTTTCTTTTTGGAGTTGCGATGCTTATGTGAAAAAGTTTCAACCAGATAAGCTCGAACCCAAATCGGAGAAATGCATCTTCATAGGATACCCAAAGGAAAATGTTGGGTACACCTTCTATCATAGATCCGAAGGCAAGATATTTGTTGCTAAGAATGGATCCTTTCTAGAGGAGTTTCTCTCGAAAGAAGTGAGTGGGAGGAAAGTAGAACTTGATAAGGTAATTGTACCTTCTCCCGAATTGGAAAGTAGTTCATCACAGAAATCAGTTCCAGTGATTCCTACACCAATTAGTGAGGAAGCTAATGATAATGATCATGAAACTTCAGATCAGGTTACTACTGAACCTCGTAGGTCAACCAGAGTAAGATCCGCACCAGAGTGGTACGGTAATCCTGTTCTGTAGGTCATGTTACTTGACCATGACGAACCTACGAATTATGAGGAAGCGATGATGAGCCCAGATTCCGCAAAATATCTTGAGGCCATGAAATCTGAGATGGGATCCATGTATGAGAACAAAGTGTGGACTTTAGTTGACTTTCCCGATGATCAGCAAGCCATAGAGAATAAAATGGATTTTCAAGAGGAAGACGGACGCTGATAGTAGTGTTACTATCTACAAAGATCAAATTGTCGCAAAAATGTTTTCGACAAGTTCAAGGTGTTGACTACAATGAGATTTTCTCACTTGTATCGATGCTTAAAAGTCTGTCCAAATCATGTCAGCAATTGCCGCATTTTATAAAATTTGGCAAATGGATGTCAAACCTGCATTCCTTAATGGATTTCTTAAAGAAGAGTTGTATATGATGCAACCAGAAGGTTTTGTCGATCCTAAAGGTGCTAACAAAGTGTGCAAAGCTCCAGCGATCCATCTATGGACTGGTGCAAGCATCTCGGAGTTGGAATATACACTTTGATAAATTGACCAAAGCATATAGTTTTATACAGACATGCGGTGAAGACTATATTTACAAAAGGTGAGTGGCAGCACTACAGCCTTTCAGATAAGTATATGGAGATGACATATTGTTGATCGGAAATAATGTAAAATTTTCTGGAAAGCATAAAGGAGTATTTGAAGGAGTTTTTCAAAGAAAAGACCTAGGTGAAGATGCTTACACATTGAGCATCAAGATATATAGAGATAGATCAAGACGCTTGATAAGATTTTTCAATGAGTACATACCTTGACAAGATTTTGAAGTAGTTCAAAATGGAACAGTTAAGGAAGGAGTTCTTGCATGTGTTGCAAGGTGTGAAATTGAGTAAGACTCAAAACCCGACCACGACAGAAAATGGAAAGAGAATGAAAGTCATTCCCTTTGCCTTAGTCATAGGTTCTGTAAAGTATGCTATGCTGTGTACCAGACCTACTGTGTACCTCACCATAAGTTTGGCAAGAGGGTACAATAGTGATCCAAGAGTAGATCACTGGACAGCGGTCAAAATTATCCTTAGTAGAATAAGGAAATATTTCTCGGTTATGGAGGTGATAAAGAGTTCATCGTAAAGAGTTACGTCGATGCAAGCTTTGACACCGATCTAGATGACTCCGAGTCTCGATCTAGATACATATTGAAACTGGGAGCAATTAGCTAGAGTAGCTCAGTGCAGAGCATTGTAGACATAGAAATTTGTAAAATACATACGAATATGAATGTTGCAGATCCGTAAACTAAAATTTATCTCACAAGCAAAACATGATCACACCTTAGTGCTCTTGGGTGTTAATCACATAGAGATGTGAACTAGATTATTGACTCTAGTAAACCCTTTGGGTGTTGGTCACATGGCGATGTGAACTATGGGTGTTAATCACATGGTGATGTGAACTATTGGTGTTAATCACATGGTGACGTGATCTAGATTATTGACTCTAGTGCAAGTGAGAGACTGAAGGGAATATGCCCTAGAGGCAATAATAAAGTTATTATTTATTTCCTTATTCCATGATAAATGTTTATTATTCATGCTAGAATTGTATTAACCGGAAACTTAGTACTTGTGTGAATACATAGACAAAACATAAGTCTCCCTAGTATGCCTCTACTTGACTAGCTCGTTTATCAAAGATGGTTATGTTTCCTAACCATAGACATTTGTTGTCATTTGATGAACGGGATCACATCATTAGGAGAATGATGTGATGGACAGGACCCATCCGTTAGCTTAGCAGTGGATTTTGTTTTGAATGCAACTCTATGCTATCAAATTAAAATGTGTATATAAATATCATTGTAGACAACAAGCTACCTTGTTCTCTACAGCATCGCCGGCAAGCTGAGTTGATTCTCCAAAGAACACATGTTGATGCACTGCTCAGACCTTGCTCGTCTCGCATACGATTGTCATCCTTTCATTATTTTGTATTTGTCCTTATGGCATGCCGAGTACAAATCCCAATGCTGCGTTATTGATTCATGCATTCTCCTTTAAAATTGTGTATACCCTGTTTGTCATTGCCACCCTCTTTGCAACGTCTATATCTCGTTTACATAATGTTTATGTCCTGCTCAAAATTTGAATAATATATGTGCTCAATTTCTTCAATGCATCCTATGATTATCTGTTTATTATTTTCCATTATTAATCACCCTTATCAACGCATATATGATCCAAAAAACAAACAGAGGTTTTATGTCAAGGTAAACATCAAAATGTAGCATACTAACTCAATGTTAGTTTCTTATGTATTATTTGATACATATAAACAATGTGCTCAAGAAAACTTATTTATCTGTTGTTGCATACTTTGATATCACATGTGGATATGCCTTTGAATGTCAACATCTAACTGCTTTATCATCCCCAACATCTAGGATACATAGTCAGGGATGACGTTGCTCAAAGGCGAGCACACGTTACCGTGTTGAAGGAGTTTTTCCCTCTCTCTTTGCCTCAAGTATCGATGATGCCTCTTTGTGCTATCACTCCCAGGCCCTCTTTATTTTGTTTATCAAGAAAATGTTGGATCAGACAAGGATTTACTCACGCTGGATCTATACAACTATGGACTATCCATGCGGTCTTTTATTTAAGCTTTAAAAATGAGTGAATTGGACGCTGGGTTTGAACGATTGTGTTCCGTGACTTTTCTTGATGTCATATTATCTATTTCGAACTCTTCTCTGAAGGAGTACCACTCTATATGTTCTTTATTGTGTTTGCGATTTTTTATACTTGAAATGCTTCGACGGTTGTATAAATAGATTGAACATAAATATAACCGGCAGCATAGCTGCCGGGTGCGGCAAGCCGCATTTCCTACCTAGTAGACTAGTAACATGCCTATGTTACTAGTCTATGTTACTATCCATTGTGGCTAGTCTTAGTAGACGAAGAGGAGAAACCGGGTCGGACCGAGGTTATTTGGTGGGGAAAGTATAACACATACCGTCTGTTAACTTACCCCGTTAGTGTTCCTCTGTCATATAATTTTGGTTCTTCATTTTCAGTGTCAATCCCCTTTTGACATTTATAATATGTCGAAGAATAATGTGGGCCGACCGGTGTCATGGGAAATGCACACTGAGAGCCGATCGGTCGTTGTCGTGGGAATCATCGCCAGTTCAATGCATGCTCGTCGTGAACCCACACACCGGTGCCCAGACGATGGCGATGGTAATCGAGGAGTCATGAATGCGTCAATACTCCATTTCACATATTTCTCACCACGGGAAAAAGAGGACGATGTTTGAACAAACATCAATGACAAGCCACCAGGGGTAGCCAGTGATAAAGTAGCAGCAGCACTGATGGTCCATTTTGACATTGGCCTGTGATGAACAATTGACCTCGCTACGGTTGAGGAGGACAATAGTACAAACCGACCTAATTTTAATCGGTACTCCCTCCGTTCCAAAATTTAGTGCCTCCTCTATTCCCGTGCTTCAATTTTGACCATAAATTTAACCAACGAGACCGACTGCGGCGGGAGCAAAAGTTATACTAGTGAATTCGTATTCAGAAGAAGTTTTCAATTATATAATTTTTTCTTCCGCCGCAGTCGGTCTCGTTGTATGGTCAAAGTTGGACCTTGAAGCGCCGGCGCACTATATTTTGGAACGGAGGGAGTATGTGTTAACCGTCTTGGTTGACCTTCCGGAACCCAGTGAATGCAATTTGGTGCGCAATCATGCTCGTCGGCTGTACTTTCTATGGGTATGTGAGGCATCTCATCTCCCAACAGCCCCCGAGGAGCCATGGAACGAAACCTTGGCCACTTCCCATAGTTAGCTAAGCAGGAATGTAAAGTAAACCTAGAATGGCATATACGCTATGTGATTTGACTATGCCTGTTTTGAATTGTACAACAACCTATAACTGAGAGGATCCGTGTATTTTGGACCTCACTTACTCCAGAAGTCTGTGCAGACTTGGTAGAAATTAACAAGTGACACTCATTGTATGTACACTGCTTGGAAAATACAGTAGCTAAAAAGAAGTCAGAGGATGAGCTGGATAACAGAACTGCGAGAGAAGTTCATCAGTGAACAGAGCATGCCTGCCTCGGCTTTGTCCTGGTTGAGAGATTTTTATTTTTTATTTTTGCCCCACTGTTGTTTGGGCACTTTGGTTGTGTGGATTTGGTAGAGGATGCTGCCTTCACCACCTGTGGCGGCGCGATGGTCCGTCATTAGGTGGGTAGTGCGGACGTACATGTCACGACCTGACAAGCAGCACGGACATTGAGTGATGTTTCCATTAGATACATCCGTATCTAGACAAATCTCTTATGTGACGGAGGGAGTAATAAATAATACAAGGGCAGTTTACTCCTGTCACTAACCTCTTATGTGAAAAGGAAATCCTATACGACTTCAGTTGCAGAATCTATTACGTAGATTGCATCCCAACTTGTTAAAGTACCGAACGTGAATCATATGAGCGTGATGAAAACTAGCTTGATGATAATTCCCATGTGTCCTCGGGAGCGTTTTCCTTTATATAAGAAATTGTCCAGGCTTGTCCTTTGCTACAAAAAGGATTGGGCCACCTTGCTGCACCTTATTTACTTTTGTTACTTGTCGCTCGTTACCAATTACCTTATCACAAAACTATTTGTTACCGATAATTTCAGTGCTTGCAGAGAATACCTTACTGAAAACCGCTTGTCATTTCCTTCTGCTCCTCGTTGGGTTCGACACTCTTACTTATCGAAAGGACTACGATAGATCCCCTACACTTGTGGGTCATCACAGACGTGCTCGGGCGCCCCCATATCCACCCATTTTTGGGCTGGATATGAGGGGTGCCGGTCAACCCGAACGTTTGAGGCCCGTCTGAGGTGCCCGTCTGGGTCAAATTTTAGTGACCGGGCCGTCCGCCCGGACGTTTGAGGCCGATTTGTGCTGTACGACTGTAGATGCCCTTAATTAGTGATTTCGCAGGAAGGGAGAGAGACTCAAGCGCCACCATCATTGGATCCAACCAGCAAAGGCGGAGCCCAGAGTGAAGGTTTTCATCGTGAAGAAACAATGTCTGAGTATATCCAAGCAATGCCTTCAACAAGACCTAGATTTTCATCCCGGAGCTTGAGGCCGGATAACCACCATCAGAGTTAATCTGTTATGGCCATCACTTTTTCATGATCCTAGCAGCTGTAAGCGCTAGGCTACAGAACCCACTGCCACCGCTGCACAACCATACCCTCTGCATAAGGGATACAAGTTCAAATGCACTACATGAAGTTGCCAGGTAGTTTCCGGATACAAAATGACAATTGGGAAAGAACGCCACAGACAAGGTGACTGAAGTTTTGTTGAATGTGTCATAAAATGACAAGAACACAATCAAAAAAATTGGAGGAACTTGTTTCTATGCAGATGCCCAGTTGTCATGCTTTATTTTTATGTTGTACGGAGTATTTCTACTTTATTCAGAACCATTAGTACGTACAAACAAGACCAACTTGTGTGTTAGTTGCCTAGCTAAACAACAAAGCATGACAACTGGGCATCTGCATACCTGATATGAACTAAAAGAAGGGTATCAATACTTAGTATGCCATGTTAAAGTATTCATAATCTATGGACTCCAACAAATTGACCTGATAAAAGAAATCTAAAGTTAATCCATACAGATAAGAGGAACACACGGAGCCCGGAGGGCAATGTATGGGTCATCATTTACCAGTATATGCACACACGAAACACGCGGCTAGAGGCGACGAGCTGGCCGTGCTAGCCCAGACGGAGGACGAAGGGGATTAGGGGGCGGTTTGGTTCGTTACCTGAGCACCTCGCCTGAAGAAAATGAGCGCCTGGTAGGTACAGAGATTCCCGTGACCTTGGCCTATTCAGGCAGGCTGAACGGTTTGTTGTTTGGTTAACTCCCTGAGCCTTGCATGAGCCTGAGCAATATTAAAATAGTATCCCATGGCCTAGAGTGCATGCATGCGTCACACTTATTGCTTCTGCCTGAGTCAAGCCTCCGATTTTAATGAGTGCTCACAATCATAAAAGATGTCCAAGATAGTATATTTATATGTGAAGCCCCTCTTTCTTTATTACTTCCTATTAATTGCAACAATGACCAAAACTAGGTTTGTCAACTCTCAACAACTTTTAATCATCATACTTTTTATATGTGAAGTCATTACTCTCCATAAGATAAATACGATCTCTTTATTTCTTTTTACTTCTTTCCTTTTCTTATATTCACCCAAAATCATAGCAAGATAATCAAGCCCTTGACTCAACACTAATCTTTATTATATAACTCACGGACTCGATTACATAGAAGGATCATAAAGCAAAACTCAAAAACTAGATCATACTAAAACTTTATTCTACTAGATCAAGATATTACCAAAAGGATCAAACTAAGAAAAAGGGTAAAGATAGGAGTGTGATGGTGATACGATACCGGTGCATCTCCCCCAAGCTTGGCAGTTGCCAAGGGGAGTGCCCATACCCAATACTCAATTCTCTTTCCTCGGAGGTAGTGATGATGGAGTTGTTGGTGATGTAGGCTTGTCGTCCATCTTCCAAGGCATAGGCTCACCATCATAGAAGGATGATCGAGTCTCCGGAATCCTCAAATTTGCAGCCAAACTCATTCTCCTGAATCTATATTCATACTCACAGTTTTGGTTTTGCAGGTCATAGATTTGGGCCTGGAGGTGCTTGATTTTCTCGTGAAGCTTGAAGATGGTCTCCCTAATGTTCTTGACATCTAGCTTGTGGCTGTTGGTGAACTCCGTGATCATTATGTGGTTGGCGTCGATTCCGCGTTCCACCATATCTTGACACTTGAAAACTTGTTGCTCCATTGCTTCCAGCCTTGTCTCCGTGCTTCCGGTCCTCCTTGGTCCCTCCACATTGTGAATGTGCAGCAACCCCTCACGCATCTCAATGGTTTGAGGATGTTGCAGCACTTCCGCGAGGTAGGGATTGATGACCTTCTCGAAGAACTTGTCCTTGGGTGCGCTTGGAGACGTCATGATGATCTAGATCTGTCAGAAAAACAGCTCGAAACAAAGACAGAGGATAATTGCGTGATACGGTGGTCAAAACCTTCGGGAGAATATATAATGAATTTTTACCGACCGAAAGAAGTATCGTGCAAGAAAACAGAGTCCGGAGAGCGCACGGAGTGCCCACGAGGCAGGGGGGCGCGCCCAGGGGGGTAGGGCGCGCCCTCCACCCTCATGGAAGCCTCGTGTCCTTCCCGGACTGCTTCCTATTTTCCTATTTTCTTAAATATTCCAAAACGGAGAAAAATTGCGATTAAAACTGTTTTGGAGTCAGTTTACTTACCGTACCACATACCTATTCCTTTTTGGAGTTTGAAACGTTCTGGAAAGTGTCCCTTATGTATTCCTCCGGGGTCACGGTTTCAATAATATTAGTTTCAACATTTATGGGATTACCTGAGATATAATGTTTGATTCTTTGACCGTTCACCACCTTCGGATTTGTGCCTTCGAAGTTGTTGATTTTTATGGCACCGGAATGATAGACCTCCTCGATGACGTAAGGACCTTCCCATTTCGAGAGAAGTTTTCCTGCAAAAAATCTTAAGCGAGAGTTGAATAGCAACACATAATCTCCTACATTAAACTCACACTTTTGTATCCTTTTGTCATGCCATCTTTTAACTTTTTCTTTAAACAGCTTGGCATTCTCATAAGCCTGGGTTCTCCATTCATCAAGTGAGCTAATGTCAAATAACCTCTTCTCACCCGCAAGTTTGAAATCATAATTGAGCTCTTTAATAACCCAATATGCCTTATGTTCAAGTTCGAGAGGTAAGTGACATGCTTTTCCATAAACCATTTTATATGGAGACATACCCATAGGATTTTTGTATGCAGTTCTATAAGCCCATAGTGCATCATCAAGTTTCTTGGACCAATTCTTTCTAGATCTATTAACAGTCTTTTGAAAATTAATTTGAGCTCTCTATTACTCAATTCTACTTGACCACTAGACCATGGGTGATATGGAGATGCAATTATATGATTAACGTCATACTTAGCAAGCATTTTACGGAAAGCACCATGAATAAAGTGTGAACCACCATCAGTCATTAAGTATCTAGGCACTCCAAACCTCGGAAAAATAACTTCTTTAAGCATTTTAATAGAAGTGTTGTGATCAGCACTACTAGTTGGAATAGCTTCTACCCACTTAGTAACGTAATCACCTGCAACTAAAATATGTGTATATCGATTAGAGGCAGGAAACGGTCCCATATAATCAAAGCCCCAAACATCAAATGGTTCAATAACAAGTGAATAATTCATAGGCATTTCTTGACGTCTACTAATATTACCAATTGTTTGACATTCATCACAAGACAAGACAAACTTACGGGCATCTTTGAAGAGAGTAGGCCAATAAAAACCGGATTGACACTTGCGTAGGATCTGTTCCTGTTCATGCTTAGGTACACAATGTCTAATAACACCATCTACTCCTTCTTTATAAAGATGTGGGTCATCCCAGAAGTAATGTCTTAAATCATAGAAAAACTTTTTCTTTTTTGCTGGTATGTGAAACTAGGTGGTATAAATTTAGCAACAATATAATTAGCATAATTAGCATACCATGGAGCAGTACGAGAAGCATTTATGACAGCTAGTTGTTCATCAGGAAAGCTATCATCAATAGGTAGTGGGTCATCAAGAACATTCTCTGACCTAGACAAGTTGTCTGCAACGGGGTTCTCAGCTCCCTTTCTATCAATAATGTGCAAGTAAAATTCTTGTAGCAAGAGAACCCATCTAATAAGTCTAGGTTTAGCATCTTTATTTTCCATAAGATATTTAATAACAGCATGATCAATGTGAATAGTTACTTTGGAATCAACAATATAAGGTCTGAACTTATCACATGCAAATACAACTGCTAAAAATTCTTTTTCAGTAGTAGCATAATTTCTTTGGGCACTGTCTAGAGTTTTACTAGCATATTGAATAACATTTAATTTCTTATCAACTCTTTGTCCTAGAACAACACCTACAACATAATCGCTAGCATCACACATAATTTCAAAAGGCAAATTTCAATCTGGTGGCTGAACGATAGGTGTAGAAATCAAAGCTTTCTTAAGTATTTCAAATGCTTCTACACAATCATCATCAAAGACAAAGGGTATATCTTTTTGCAATAGATTAGTCACAGGCCGAGAAATTTTTGAGCAGTCCTTAATGAACCTCCTATAAAAACCGGCATGACCAAGAAAACTTCTTATATGTTTGATGTCCTTGGGACATGGCATCTTCTCAATAGCATCAACCTTAGCTTTATCAACTTCAATACCTCTTTCAGAAATTTTATGCCCCAAGACAATGCCTTCATTAACCATAAAGTGGCACTTTTCCCAATTCAAGACAAGATTAGTTTCTTCACATCTCTGCAAAACTCGATCAAGGTTGCTCCAGCAATCATCAAAAGAGGATCCATAAACGGAGAAATCGTCCATGAAAACCTCACATATCTTTTCACAAAAGACAGAGAATATAGCCATCATGCATCTTTTAAAGGTAGCGGGTGCATTACATAAATCAAAAGGCATACGTCTATAAGCAAAAGTACCAAAAGGCAAGTAAAAGTGGTCTTTTCTTGATCATCAGCTGACACAGGTATTTGAGAGAAACCAGAGTAACCATCTAGAAAGCAAAAATGTGTATGTTTGGATAATCTTTCTAGCATTTGATCAATAAAAGGCAAGGGGTAATGATCTTTTTTAGTAGCTTTATTTAATTTGCGGAAATCAATTACCATCCTATAACCTGTAATAATTCTTTGCGGGATCAATTCATCTTTATCATTAGGAACGACAATAATACCTCCCTTCTTAGGGACACAATGGACATGACTTACCCACTGACTATCAGCAACGGGATAAATAATACCTGCCTCAAGGAGCTTTAGTATCTCCTTTCTTACCACCTCTTTCATTTTAGGATTCAGCCGTCGTTGGTGATCAATAACTGGTTTGGCGTCTTTCTCCAAATTTATTTTGTTTTGACATAGAGTGGGACTAATGCCCTTAAGATCATCAAGAGTATATCCAATAGTAGCATGGTGCTTCTTCAGAATTTTCAACAATCTCTCTTCTTCATGCTCTGAAAGGTTAGCACTAATAATAACATGACATATCTTCTTTTCATGAAGATAAGCATATTTGAGTGTATCAGGTAATGGTTTAAGCTCAAACACGGGATCACCCTTGGGTGGAGGGGGATCCCCTAGGATTTCGACAGGTAAGTTGTGTTTCAGAATAGGACCCTGTTTAAAGAATACTTCATCTATTTCCCTTCTTTCATTCATAAACATATCATTTTCATGGTCAAGCAAATATTATTCTAAAGGATCATTAGGACGCACGACAATAGAAGAAAACCAATTATTTCATCTTTACTAGGCAATTCCTCATCACTATGTTGTTTACTAAATTTAGCAAAATTAAACTCATGAGACATATCATCCAGACCAATAGTAACAACATCCTTTTTGTAGTCTATCCTAGCATTAACAGTGTTCAAGAAGGGTCTACCGAATATAATGGGATAAAAGCTATCTTGTGGGGAACCAAGAACAAGAAAATCAGCGGGATAGTTAACCTTCCCACACAAGACTTCAACATCTCTAACAATCCCAATCGATGATATAGTATCTCTATTGGCAAGCTTAATTGTGACATCAATTTCTTCTATCTCAGCAGGTGCAATGTCATGCATAATTTCTTTGTATAAGGAATGAGGTATTGCACTTGCACTGGCACCCATATCACATAAGCCATGATAACAATGATCTCCTATGTTACAAGAAATAATAGGCATGCCTACAACAGGTCTATGTTTATCTTTAGTACCAGGTTTAGCAATTCTAGCAGCTTCATCACTGAAATAAATAACATGCCCATCAATATTATCAGCCAAGAGATCTTTAACCATAGCAATATTAAATTCTACTTTAACTTTCTCAGGGGGTGTATAAGTTCTAATATTACTTTTACGAACCACAGTTGAAGCTTTAGCATGATCCTTTACCCTAACAGGAAAAGGGGGTTTAATGACATAAGTAGTAGGAACAATAGGATCATTATAAGTGATAGTCTTTTCTTCAACTTTAATAGGTTCAACTACTTTTAGTTCTATGGGAGGATGATATTTAAACCACTTCTCCTTAGGGAGATCAACATGAGTAGCAAATGATTCACAGAAAGAAGCTACTATCTCAGAGTCAAGTCCATATTTAGTGCTAACACTACAAAAAAATACACTTCCGTGATGATACGTGTTTGTCACAGTAGGTCGCATTTTTTGTCATGCATGTACATCCATGACGATTTTATGACAGAATCAAGATAGTCATACCTGTGTTGTCGTAGAAGTGTTCCATGACATTACCAAAATTATCATCACGGAAGTGTCCACTTCCATGACGATAAATCGCGCGTCACAGAAGGCTTTCGTCAAGGGTGACTGACACGTGGCATCCAACGTAACGGAACGCCGTTAAGCTATCGGGTCCGGTTTTGGATCTGATAACCCGCTAACAGCCCCGACCAATGGGGATTTTCCACGTGTAAAATCATCATTGGCTGGAGGAAACACGTGTCGGCTCACCGTTGGGCCAGATGTCATCCACTCATTGGACAGAAGGCGCCTATGATACGTCGACACGTGGCACGACCCAACAGAGGCCCATTCCTGGGAAAAGGCCGGCCTGTTTGACTTGGTCAAAAGGTGGCGGGCCGGCCCACGGAAAGCCTGTTAACGGCCTGTTCGCATATAGCCCATTTACAACCCGCTAACCCAGGGCCCGTTACGACCTATCCGAATTAGGCCCAGTAGCGTCATCTGGGCCGTCCAATATGATTCCAGCCCATTTTAAGTTCTGTCCCATGTATGGCCCAGGACGTCTTTCTTCCCAGATGAGGCCCTTTGTAACTCTTGGCCCATTAACGGCCCGTGGTGAAACTAGACCGTAATGAACAGTGTATCACTTTATAACCATTAACGACCCATTAATCCATTGGGCTGTTTGCAGCCCATGTTATCTTTCGGCCTTCTCAGGGCCCATTTACTCTTGGGCTCATTTCCAGCATTCGGTTACTTATGGCCCGTTACTGCCATTTTCTGCTTGTGGGCCAAATTCAGCTCGTGGTTACAGTCGGCCCGTTTGTGGCCCGTTAATACGTTGGGCCGTTTTCATAGCATCATCAAATACGGCCTATTAATGATGGCCCGTTATGGTCGGCCCATGAATGGACGACTCCAACTCTAGCCCGTTTACGGCCATAATGCGGTCTGTTTTTGGCCCATGTTTGGCCAATCGATCATACGACCCGTCTAAGGCCCATTGATGATACGGCCCGTAGAAGGCCCATTGTTTCTACGGCCCGTAGGAAGCCCGGTGTCACTACAATAAATATGTAGCCCATGGCCTATTAAAGGCGGGAAACTACTATAGGTTTAGACCTGCTAATGGCCCAAGCTGATTATAGGCCCACGTTTTGGCCCATATGAGTAACAAGCCGGCCTGAAGACCGACAACACTGAGATCCACTGAACCTTCCGGCCTAAATTACAGCATACCGACCAAAGAATAAACCTAGACTATACAACAAAGAAATTACGGCATATTAGGAATCAAAGTTCGCTACCCGGTGATAATAAAGCGCAACATGACCGCGGATTATATACACTGGGCATGAAAGGTCGCCACCAGTGCATATAAACGGGCCGACAAAAGAATATACAAAACTGAGAGCACTTCAGAAGGCACTAGACCTGGCAAGCTTGGCCCCCCGCAAGCAGCCGAACAAGCTGATGAGACCTCAGTTGTGTCAACGATAGATGCTTCATCCCTAGCTGTATGGCACCATAGTGCGCAAGGCAGTCCCCTAACATCTTCATTACATCTTTGACTTCAAGTCGGAGCTGAGCTGAAGCAAGCCTTTCCTCTTTAAGTTGATACTGAAGAAGTCGAACTGATTGAGGCAGCGACTGCACAGAGGTTGTCTCACACCTGCTGGTGAGTAGCTTCAACTCACCGTCTTCATCAAGACAAGACCTTGGGGTCATCTCGCTGTCCTCAAGATGGTTTGGCTCACTATATTTCCTAAAGTTCTGCCTGGCATAAGTGATACGACTCTGAAAGAGAAACAAAAAGACACGTAACAGGTTTCACAATTATATAGGCAAATAAATGGATCTGTTCTGCATAAGGAACATGTTTTTACAACTACAATTTAAAACTGGTAGTTGTTGCAAACATCCAATCAGATGTAAACAGCAGTGGAGGAAATGATGCCTATCCAAATCTATACTAGAACAAAGTTTGAAGGCTTGAGAAGGATGAACTTACATTACATGTTAACACGGGTTGGACAAAGCCCTTCTACATGTTGATGGAAAGATAATTCAATAAATTCCCCAAAGAAAATTCTTTATAAGCGTTGCCATTATTCTACATTTTGCAAAGAGTAAATAGAGATCAAATAATATTGGAAGAAATAGAGGATAATGAAGCTCAGGTGCAGACTGATGATACTGAAGGAAATATGCCCTAGAGGCAATAATAAAGTTATTATTTATTTCCTTATATCATGATAAATGTTTATTATTCATGCTAGAATTGTATTAACCAGAAACATAATACACTACAAAAAAAGAAACTTCCGTGACATTTTGGGCCGAACGAATTTTTTTTCTGTCATACATATGACACTTCTATGACGAAATTGTGACAAAACCCGGTATCATCATAGATGTGGTGGGCTCCTACTTCTATGACAAAAAATCATGACAGAAAATGGGCTTTTCGTCCTGGGCGGGCCGGAGACGCAGCTGCATGACATTCTTTGGGCCGTCCATGACGGAAAAAACCGTGGTAGAACCGAGGGGGAGGAAAATTTCGGGGAGTTCCCGGTTACGGTGGGAGGTCGGGGGCCGAGCGATGCGCGTTTCTCTCGTACACGTATGCGCGTGTGTGCGAGGCGTTGGCTCTAACTGAACCCGAGCGAGGAGTTGGGCTCTAACTGAACCCGAGCGATTGCACTGCAGGCTACGCGTTACTGAACCCGAGCGATCGATCGATGGCTGTTAACTGAACCCGATCGAGCGATTCTTCGCTACTGCTGCTAACTGAAGCCGATCGATTGGATGAACAGTGAGCGTTGTGGGGGGGAGGGGGTTTGGATGAACAGTGAGCGGTGGCGTTGCCTCTGGATGAATAGGACCCCGTGGTGTGGAGGGCTGGATGAACAGTAGACGGTGGAGGGGTGGCCGTGGAGGGGTGGTTGAACAGGACCCCATGGTGTGGAGGGCTGGATGAACAGTAGACGGTGGAGGGGTGCCCGTGGAGGGGTGGTTGAACAGTAGCCGGTGGAGTAGCGCGCGGTGGAGGCTGGATGAACAGGAGCCCGTGGAGGCTGGAGGAGGTCGACGGTAGCCCGTGGAGGCTGGAGGAGGTCGACGATGGAGATGAACAGTATCCCATGGAGTCCCGTTTTGCGGTACGCCACACCCCTCCCGATGAACAGGACCCCCGTTTCGACCGTAGTGCTCCAACACAAGTCCGTTTCGTCCGTTTTGCGGTACGCCACACCCCTCCCGATCAACAGGAACCCCGTTTCGACCGTAGGAGGTCAGTTTCCTCCGTTTTGCGGTACGCCACACCCCTCCCGATCAACAGGACCCCCGTTTCGACCGTAGGAGGTCCGTTTCCTTCGTTTTGCGGTACGCCACACCCCTTCCGATCAACAGGACCCCGTTCTGAACGTAGGAGGTCCGTTTCCTCCGTTGTGCGGTACGCCAGGCCTCATTTCCATCGCCTGTTCCGTCCAAGCCCTCCCGATGAACACGACCACGCATTCCGTTTCGACCCAGCCGGTTGGCTCCCCATGAACACGACGACGACGCTATTTCTCCGTTCTGACCCAGCCATGTACGTATGCGCGAGTAGGCGTTCGAGACCCTACCTGTATGTACGTACGTGGCCGTATTTTCTTTCTTGCACCCTCGCCGCTGTACGTACGTGTACATGCTATGTGCGCGCCTCTACTAGGACACGTGCGCGCCTCTACTACGACACGTGCGTGCCTCTACATCGACCAGTATGTACGTACATGTTCGTGACCAGAATGACAACGCTACGTACGCTTCGACCAGGTGGGTCCCGACTGTCAGGCACTTCCTTGCCTGCGAAGATATAGCTGGTGGGTCCCAGCAGTCAGGGGGGCGAATCGTTTTGGGTTTTTTTTGCCCGGACGCACTTCCTTGCGTGCGAAGATGTAGCTGGTGGGTCCCAGCAGTCAGGGGGAAACGTTTTTTTTCGTGAAATACTGGTGGCCCGTCCGGTGGGTCCCTGCTGTCAGGTGGAGGAATAATTATTTTGCGCGTAATAAGGAGGCACTTCCTTGTGGCCGCCGTGGACCCAGCTGTCAGCCTCTCCACGCACAGTACTCTTTCGATGGAAGTCGGTCATTGACCACGCCGCGCCGAGAGCACCACGGCGGTGGACGACGGCGAGGCCTAGGAAGGGGACGACACAGAGCCGGGGAAGACGCAGCAGTGGATGCCCATGCGAAGAGGAGTACGAGGGTGGGGCTGCCGTCACCGCAGAATAACAGGGGGTGTGGGTGAGTAGAGGGATGGCCTGGCCAGCGGTGGGAGTAGTAGGGGGCGGTGAGGCCTCCAAGGCACCACAGCCGGCCATGGGAGGCAGGAGCACGCGGCACGACCGGCGCTACTTTCGGCGGCTGGAGCACGAAGTCTAGAGGTTGAAGAAGCACTACGGCCGTTGGATGGACATCGTACGGTCATTGGAGCTAGAGTCGTTGATATTGACTAAGTTGACAAAGCCCTCCGTCCCCGTAAACTTAGTAGGCCCACTAGTCAGCCTCCCACCAAGGTGAGTCCCAGCTAGCAGGGGGAGTATTCATTTCTTTGTGCGTAATAAGGAGGCATTTCCGGTGGGTCCGAGCTGACAGCGGGGGGAACTTTTTTCGCGAAATACAGAGACCCTTCCGGTGGGTCCCAGCTATTAGGTGGAGGAATCATTATTTTGCGCGTAATAAGGAGGCATTTTCCTGTGTGGGCCCCTACTGTCAGCCTCTTCCGATGGCTGTTCTTTGTTGACCATGTTGACCTCGCCGCGCCGAGAGCACAAACGGGGTGGACGAGGGCGAGGCCCAGGAAGAGAACCACCCGGAGCCGGCGAAGCCACCACAGCGGATGCCCACGCTGAGGGGAGAACGAGCGCTGACTGGTCGGCTGCGGGGTGAGGCTGACGTCGCCGGAAAATAACAGGATGTGTGGGTGGGTAGAGGGATGGCCTGGCGGCAGCACAGCCAGCCACGGGAGGAGTGAGCAGGCAGTCCAGCCGGCGCTGGTTTGGGTGGCTGGGGCAGGAAGATCAGAGATTGAAGAAGCACGGCGGCCGCTGGATGGACATCCAACAGTCACTGCTGTGTGTTGACTAAGTTGACAAAGCCTTGCGTACGCGTCAAATTTTTTTTGGACAGCATGATCGTCAGCCTAGTAGGCCCAGAAGTCAGCCTCCAAATCTATGGAAAACAGCATACAGCCCATTAGCCATTATTTTCAATAATTTACAGCCCATTTGCTAATTCTTAAGGATATTTGAAGCCCATATTCTTTTTATTTGCATTACAAACCATATATTCTGGGCACTGCTAAAAAATTCAACGAAATTTTGCATATTTCGGTGGGGTGCGAACTCTTTTAATCACAAAATTTCGAGTCACGTTAAAAATAGTTTTCAAAAAATTATATCAAAATAAAATTCAAAAAACAATTCTCCGCAAAAAAAATGAATGAAATTTAGAATCTTAACTAGCAAGATGCCCGTTCGTTGCACGGAACATGAAGATGCATTTGTATGAGTAGTTTATCTTGTGGGAGAAAAGATGATATTTTAATGTAATTGCCAGTTGGCTTTGGTTTTTATAAGAGTAGAGAGTAGAGAAATCCTGAAAAAAAATGATATTTTAATGTAATTGCCGGTTGGCTTCGGTTTAAAAATTTACATCCCATTTCTTACAACTTATAGCCCGTTTTCTGGGGAAGCCCATTTCTTACTACTTACATCCCTCCTCGTCTTGAAAGATTTGCAGCCCAGCAGGGCTGAGAAAAGCAAGTAGGCCTCGGTTTTGGGATTCTCCAAAAAAAAAGAACTCGGCTAGCCAATTTCAGAAAGAAAAAATATATCAACGGGGCTCGTCATGTGCTTAATAAAAGCGTAAGCGTGGGCTAGACGGGCCACAGCCCCCGCACAGCGCGCAGTTGAGCTCCGTCTCTAAAACTGAAAAACAACTGGGCGAGCTGCTGGGTCCCTGGTGTTATCCGCTCGTTGTGTAATTTTCTCGTTTATTGACTACATTGACAATGGCGTGGAACCTAGTTGTCAAACAATTAGGAGGAAGTATTTTTTTGGCTTGTAATAATGAGGCACCTGCTTGCGAAATGCAATGACCCTGGTGGGTCCCTACTGTGAGCCTCTCCACGTACAGTCATCTCCTGATTCCTCTTGGTTGTTGACCATGTTGACAATGGCAGACGGCGGCGGGCACAGCGAGCTAACCAAGGCGGAGAGCGACGGCAAGGCCTCGGATGGGAACGAACAACAGCCATGGAAGATGCGACAGTGTAGTGGGAGGTGGAGGGGTGTACGAGGGCAACAACATGCAAGTCAAGCATACAAATGGTACAAAAAGCCCAAGGATTAATTGTTCATCAAATTTTTAGACAAAACCCAGATTGAACATGATAGTAACATCTAACCCAACCACTCTTTTTTGCAGTCACAAACAAATGGATCGGTCTGATCCATAAAATCAACATCCTGTGCAAAAAAAATTATTTCAGGATGTCTACAACTTATTGTAAATATAAGCCGAGCACGTTTAGAAGCCCATTTGTCCACCTGAAACTTCTTTTTTTGCTATTCAACATGTTCGTCCGTGAGAAATCTCTTGCTGTAAAAATTAAGCCTCATGGACAATAGTAACCTCGCGTTCAACAGGAAGAATGTGACAAACCTTCTGTTTGCCTGGTTGGATGCATATCGTCCCATCATTATTGTCCCCAAATGAATGTCATGAGAACTGAGAAAATCTTGTGCTTATTACGCCAACGATTGGTTATATGTTTTTCTCCATGTGGTTCTCCCTAAGTAGACATGAAGATTGAAAATAGTTAAGGTCTGAAAAAAGAGTATGTCGAAAGAACAACAGCTGAACAATTAATTCTAATACAATATATACGGGCTTTCAATGTGCATGAAATCATCACCTCTATGTATAAATTCTCCAGAGATCGAAAGCATCGCAGCAAGCCAATAATTATGTCCAGATCAAAACTATACATTCTGATATATATGATCTTGACAGAATCCAGCAGCATTGATAGGCTATCAATGGACGAACTCTTCATTGAGCATATAACATAATATTAGTACCCAAAGTGTACTCCAAGATGATATAAAACTTATGCGCACAAATGAAAAATGCAGCATATGATGACAAATGTGTAGATGATAATATATGGTACCTGAAAAAGTGAGGAGCCAAACACCAACTCCTTGTGATTATTAAACGGGTCACGAATTACACCCAAGGTCTCCAGTTTGGGCGCAGAGACGATAGTTATTTCTGAAGGTGTATAACAACTATGAAGGAGCAACCTTTCAAGTGAAGGGGCATCTTCAATGATGAGATGCTGTCCTTTAAAACAAATTCCAATGCTTTTAAGGTGAGGCGACTTTATTTGGAGACAACCGATACTGATTTCTATTCCCAAAAAAATCAGCAAGCACTCTAGGGTAGGGCAACGGGAGTGGATGATGCTGTGCAGTGAGGCCTCCGACAGATAAACCACCACAAGCGAAAGTTTTTTTAGCAGTGGGAGTCGAAGCATTTGTACAAGATCGTCTGGTAGATGGCACCGGGCGAAGGTCGCGGTGTGGAAAGAGGAGGAAAACCGCGAGATGGACAACGGTGGTGTGGGCACGAATTTTTGGTATGTTCGTGGTATGAAACTTTCATGGTAATGGTAGAACTCAAACTGCTGGAGTTTTCCGAATTCAGGGGATGTCAGCCAAGCATCCACCTTGCCGGGTATGGACAGCAGGTAGCTTGTCGGGATGCAGAGGCATTGAATGGGGTGCTGCTGGTGAGAAGAGACGATGGCTCTGATGAGATCAAATTCAGGAAGGATAGATATCCGACGACATTCGAGATTGAGGGGCGCGGTGCGCCATAGAGGGCGCCACCAAGTTGATGCTGCGAGCATTTTGAGCATGTTGGCAACTCCATAGCTAGCTAGCTGCCTCATCTTGCAATTGATGCTGACACATTTGCAGCAAACACATGAGGCAATAGAGATGACTCAACATGGGTCCATATTGTGCAGTTCCCCTGATATCATATTCATTGTCCTGAATCTGAAAAGATAGGAAAACAGTAGCTATACTTAAACGGTGTTGCAAAACAGTAGCACATATCAATAGCTCGGCATGAAAAAACACGATCATCTGGACGAAGGGGATACTGAACTGCCTGAGGAAGATTACATATAATTTCATAAGTCCTTGGTTGATTTCCACCTTCGGCTGCACTGCTTGTTTGCTCCTCCACACATGACAGGATCGTTCCGCACTGCATTCAGCAAGTCAACGTACGAATAAGCTAATTTCATCTTGCCGTGGTCATTGTACCTAGTTACGAATGTAGGAATACCTGGAGTACCATGAGGTTAGCTGACAGCAGGTAGATGCAGCCATATAAATTTTGTGCGGTGCTACCAAAATTGAGGTTTGTATCCCTTCCCGTTATGAGAATTCTTCTTGAATTTGGTAGAATGTGACGGCTTGTTCTTTGCATCAAACTTGCCTTTCCCCTGAGATTTGTTCTTCTTGTTTTGGGGCTGGTTGGGCTGGAAGTTCTTCTCGTGTACGATGTGGGCACTAGAAGCTCCCTCAGCGACCCGAGCACGTGTGTCTTTTGCTCTCACCTTCTCCTCAAAATCAAGAGTGCTAATGAGATCCAAAACAGAAAACTCATGTCTCTTGTTTTTCAGAGAAGTAGCAAAATCGTTCCACGAAGGTGGAAGCTTGGCAATGATGGTCCCAACAACAAATTTGTCCGGCAACACACACTTAAAGTACTCAAGTTCCTTAGAGAGTGACTATATCTCATGAGTCTGCTGAACAACAGAGCGCTCATCAGTCATCTTGTAGTCACAGAATTGCTCCATGACGTACAACTCGTTGCCAGCGCCCGAGGGCCCAAACGTGGCCTCGAGCACAGCCCACCCTTCTTTGCCGCTGTCAAACGACATATATGAATCTACAATGGAATCATCAAGAACACTCAGCAGGGCGGCTTTGAAGAGGGTATCCATGTTCTGAAAAGCTTCCTGCTATGTAGGATTAAGATCGCCCTCAGGCTTACCCTTAGTGGCGTCACAGCAGTACATGATCTGAAACCAATATACTGCTCTTGTGCGCCACCTTTTATATTGCACCCCCTTAAAAGTAGGCAGCTTCAAAAGCGCAGCAAAACCACTTGGAGTAAATTGCCTGTGATCAGGTTTTTGGATTGGATTGTTGAATATATGAGCAATTTAGTATGAGATTTAATCCGAAACAGCAGTAAATAGATCATGACGACAATTGCAAACATCAAAGTAATGATGCGGACTAAACCAGGAGGACAGAATCACATACTGTACAGCGGGACCAGAACCGATGTGGTTGATGTTGTCACTCATGTCATTGATGAAGAGGTTACCGAGGTCGGGGAAGAAGGTTGTCGTCGAGGAAGTCGTCGCTGGCAGCAGTCACAGGAGTGTGCTCCCCAAAAACCTGATCGCCCCTCGCCCGTATAGGATCACGAAAGGCGGGGTTCGGAGGACTGATGTCCCTTCTCGTGGTGCACGCCGGAAGGAGGGCTGGAGAAGAATTGCGTGGCGGCACTAAGATCTGGAACGGTGCGAAACCATATGATACAGCGGCGGCTAGGGTAGAGCATGTTAGGTCGGTCGTGCGAGTATAATAGTAGGTCTTTGGCCCCCAAACCCCACGTCCAAGTCAATAATAGCTAAAAAAAGTCAATAATAGCCCCACCAAGGTTTGTCTAAAAAAACGGAGTAATTAAGGCGTCCGTTAGTCCCTTTAGTATAAATACAATATCATTAATAATGGCCCCACCTTTTGTCTCACAAAGTATGTTGGAGTACAACCGGCTACACGTTTACATTCCGCTTCTCTTTTCTCTCCTCTTCTCCCTCCTTCAACTAAGCACAAATACTATATTTAAATCCTTATAGCCTGCTTATGTCATCTAATTGTAGTACTTGCTCTAAAAGTTACTATCCACTGTGTAGTCTGAAATGCCGGGCGTGCAGCGGGCGGTGCCCTCGGTCGGCGCGCCGCTTCAATGGCGGAAGCAGTGAGAGGTCGTGTCGCCCTGACTTGCCATCAATGTTGAGCGGCGGGCTCAGCTGGCGCCGGGCAGGAAGCGCGCGCGGGAGGGGGGAAGGGGTTTTTGGTGGGCCAAGAAGGTGAGAAGCCAACTTGGGATCGGCCCGGACGGGGAAATATCATGTGCTCCCATACTCTGCATATGACACTAGTCTATGTTACTACTCCCTCCTTTCCGGTTTATAGAGATGTTTAGAGTAACATAGTAATATGTTATAGTACAAGTTACTCCCCACTATGACCAGCCTTGGCCTCTCCCAGTGCTCCACCATGTATAGCTGCTAAGCCTGCCACGTAGGCATAAAATATGATGTGGCACCAATAAACTAAGCACCTATGCATTGAAGACTTGAGTTACTAAGCCATTTAATGCACTTAGCACCTCATCTAAAGAGCATTAATAGTATAGCCAGCTGCTGGCTATAAGCTAGTTCCAAATAATAAGGGGCACAGAGGTTCTTGGATAGGTCGACGAGTGGAGAAATGGGCCATACTTATGTCGCCAGCCTGTCTGCTGCTGCCGTGGAGATGATAGCTTCTTCTTGGACCAGTCCCTCTTAGACTAACCACAGTGGGAGTAACATAGGTAGTAACATCACACATATCTAGATAAAATAGATAATGTGGTAAGCAATAAATGAAGAAAGAGAGGCATGTGGTAACATAGCTTGTCACTAGTAGTATGAGTAACATCACACATATCAAGACAAGATGAGTCTATAGCCTAATAAATAAAGTGTTGCATGTTACCACACATATGTTACTCCCCACTATAGAGGTAGTAACATCCCATTTTCAGATTGGGAGCCAAAATGAAGCCTCCTCAGGCCGTCTGGATCTGGGCCGTCGGATTAGCTGTCCAAAATGATCCAGGCTGTCGGATCTCTGGACGAAACGATCCAGGCCGTCGGATCTCTGGATAGAGCGTTTTTGGCCGTCGGAACGGGTAAAACACTGCTACAATGAATAGTGCTTGGAGTAGCCATGCCATCGCCTGTAATTTTGGTGGCCCGCCAGGGGCACTTCCGTCATTTCACCTTGTGGCGTATAAAAGCAGTGAGCCAAAACCTAGCCGCCACCTCCCGCACACGCGCACCCCGCTCCGTCCTCGCCTCACGGCTCCCCTCCCGTAACCCTACCCCTTCCTCTCCTCTGCGTCGCCGCCGCCGCCGCCGTCGCCAGTCCTCCTCCCCTCACATCGCGCCCGCACGGCCCTGCTACGCCGCTGCCGCTCGCCCTGGTCGCCTTCATCCTCGTGAGCCCGGCAACGAAGGAGGTGGGCGGACATCCCTTCCCACGCAGTGGTAGACGAAGGAGGTGCACGTATACGGCTGAAGGAAATATGCCCTACAGGCAATAATAAAGTTATTATTTATTTCCTTATTTCATGATAAATGTTTATTATTCATGCTAGAATTGTATTAACCGGAAACTTAGTACATGTGTGAATACATAGACAAACAGAGTGTCCCTAGTATGCCTCTACTTGACTAGCTCGTTAATCAAAGATGGTTAAGTTTCCTAGCAATAGACATGTGTTGTCATTTGATGAACGGGATCACATCATTAGAGAATGATGTGATGGACAAGACCCATTCGTTAGCTTATCATTATGATCGTTACAGTTTCATTGCTACTCCTTTCTTCATGACTTATACATGTTCCTCAGACTATGAGATTATGTAACTCCCGAATACCGGAGGAACACTTTGTGTGCTATCAAACGTCACAACATAACCGGGTGATTATAAATATGCTCTATAGGTGTCTTCGACGGTGTTTGTTGGCTTGGCATAGATCGAGATTAGGATTTGTCACTCCTTGTTTCGGAGAGGTATCTCTGGCCCCTCTCGGTAATGCACATCACTATAAGCCTTCCAAGCAATGTGACTAATGAGTTAGTCACGGGATGATGCATTACGGAATGAGTAAAGAGACTTGCCGGTAACGAGATTGAACTAGGTATGATGATATCGACGATCGAATCTCGGGAAAGTAACATACCGATGACAAAGGGAACAACGTATGTTGTTATGCGGTTTGACCGATAAAGATCTTCGTAGAATATGTAGGAGCCAATATGAGCATCCAGGTTCCGCTATTGGTTATTGACCGAAGATGTGTCTCGGTCATGTCTACATAGTTCTCGAACCCGTAGGGTCCGCACGCTTAGCGTGCGATGACGATTTGTATTATGAGTATATGTGATTTGATGACCGAAGGTTGTTCGGAGTCCCGGCTGAGATCACGAACATGACGAGGAGTCTCGAAATGGTCGAGACATAAAGATTGATATTTTGGAAGATTATATTCGGACACCGTAAGGGTTCCGAAGTGTATCGGATATTTTTCAAAGTACCAGGAGGTTACCGGACCCCCCCCGGGGAGTCAATGGGCCTTAATGGGTTCTAGTGGAGATAGGAGGCAAGTGGTGGGGCGCGCCCCCTAGGCCCGAACCAAATTGGTTTAGGGTTTGGGGGGCCGGCCCCCCTTTCCTTCTTCTCTCCTCCTCCTTCCTCCTTCTCCTAGTAGGAATAGGAAGGGGGGGGGGAAACCTACTTGGAGTAGGACTCCCCCCTTTGGGCACGCGCCACCCCAAGGCCGGCATCCTCCTCCTCCCTCCTTTATATACGTGGGGAGGGGGCACCCCAAAAGAGACACAAGATTTGTCTTAGCCGTGTGCGGTGCCCCCTCCACAGTTACACACCTCGGTCATATCGTCGTAGTGCTTAGGCGAAGCCCTGCGCCGGTAACTTCATCATCACCATCGCCACGCCGTCGTGCTGACGAAACTCTCCCTCATCCTCAACTGGATCAAGAGTACGAGGGACGTCATCGAGCTGAACGTGTGCTGAACACGGAGGTGCCGTACGTTCGGTGCTAGGATCGGTCGGATCGTGAAGACGTACGACTACTTCAACCGCGTTGATAAAACGCTTCCGCTTTCGGTCTACGAGGGTACGTGGACACACTCTCCCCGCTCGTTGCTATGCTTCTCCTAGATAGATCTTGCGTGATTGTAGGAATTTTTTTGAAATTACTGTGTTCCCCAATAGTGGCATCCGAGCCAGGTCTATGCGTAGATGTTATACGCACGAGTAGAACACAAAGAGTTATGAGCGATAATAGTCATACTGCTTACGAGCATGTCATATTTTGATTCGGCGGTATTGTTGGATGAAGCGGCCCAGACCGACATTACATGACCGCGTTCATGAGACTGGTTCTACCGACGTGCTTCGCACACAGGTGGCTAGTGGGTGTCTGTTTCTCCAGCTTTAGTTGGATCGAATGTGGCTACGGCCGGTCCTTGTTGAAGGTTAAAACAGCACACTTGACAAAAAATCGTTGTGATTTTGATGCGTAGGTAAGAACGGTTCTTGCTAAGCCCGTAGCAGCCATGTAAAACTTGCAACAACAAAGTAGAGGACGTCTAACTTGTTTTTGCAAGGCTTGTTGTGATATGATATGGTCAAGACGTGATGATATATAAATTGTTGTATGAGATGATCATGTTTTTTAAAAGTTATCGGCAACTGGCATGAGCCTTATGGTTGTCGCTTTATTGTATGAAATGCAATCGCCATGTAATTGCTTTACTTTATCACTAAGCGGTAGCGATCGTCGTAGAAGCAATAGTTGGCAAGACGACAATGATGCTACAATGGAAATCAAGGTGTCAAGCCGGTGACGATGGTGATCATGATGGTGATTTGGAGATGGAGATCAAAGGCACAAGATGATGATGGCCATATCATATCACTTATATTGATTGCACGTGATGTTTATCCTTTATGCATCTTATTTTGCTTAGTTCGGCGGTAGCATTATAAGATGATCTTTCACTAAATTTCACGGTATAGTGTTCTCCCTGAGTATGCACCGTTACTACAGTTCGTCATGCCGAGACACCACGTGATGATCGGGTGTGATAAGCTCTACGTTCACATACAACGGGTGCAAGCCAGTTTTGCACACGCAGAATACTCGGGTTAAACTTGACGAGCCTAGCATATGTAGATATGGCCTCGGAACACTGAGACCGAAAGGTCGAGCGTGAATCATATAGTAGATATGATCAACATAGTGATGTTCACCTCTGAAAACTACTCCATCTCATGTGATGACCGGACATGGTTTAGTTGATTTGGATCACGTGATCACTTAGATGATCAGAGGTATGTCTATCTAAGTGGGAGTTCTTAAGTAATATGATTAATTGAACTTTAATTTATCATGAACTTAGTCCTGATAGTATTTGCAAATTATGTTGTAGATCAATAGCTCGCGATGTAGCTCCCCGTTTATTTTTTATATGTTCCTAGAGAAATATAAGTTCAAAGATGATGGTAGCAATGATGCGAACTTGGTCCGTGATCTGAGGGTTTTCCTCATTGCGGCACAGAAAAATTATGTCCTTGATGCACCGCTAGGTGACACACCTATTGCAGGAGCATATGCAGACGCTATGAACGTTTGAACAATGCTCGGTATGATGACTACTTGATAGTTTAGTGCACCATGCTTTACGGCTTAGAACTGGGACTTCAAAAACGTTTTGAACGCCACGAAGCATATGAGATGATCCAAGAGTTGAAATTGGTATTTCAGACTCATGCCCGTGTTAAGAGGTATGAGACCTCTGACAAAGTACTTTGCCTACAAGATGGAGGAGAATAGCTCAGCTAGTGAGCATGTGCTCAGAATGTCTGAGTACTACAATCGCTTGAATCAAGTGGGTGTTAATCTTCCAGATAAGATAGTGATTGACAGAGTTCTCTAGTCACTATCACCAAGTTACTAGAACTTCGTGATGAACTATAATATGCGAGGGATGACGAAAATGATTCCCTAGCTCTTCGCGACGCTGAAATCGGCGAAGGTATAAATCAAGAAAAAACATCAATTGTTGATGGTTAGCAAGATCACTTGTTTCAAGTAAAAGGGCAAGGGAAAGAAAGGGAACTTCAAGAAGAATGGCAAGCAAGTTGCCACTCCCGTGAAGAAGCCCAAAGCTAGACCTAAGCCTGAAACTGAGTGCTTCTACTGCAAAGGGAAAGGTCACTGGAAGTGTAACTACCCTAGATACTTGGCGGATAAGAAGGATGGCAAAGTGAACAAAGGTATATTTGATATACATGTTATTGATGTGTACTTTACTAGTGTTAATAGCAACCCCTCGGTATTTGGTACTGGTTCAGTTACTATGAGTAGTAACTCGAAACAGGAGTTGCAAAATGAACAGAGACTAGTTAAGGACAAGGTGACGATGTGTGTTAGAAATAATTCCATGGTTGATAAGATCACAACCGCACACTCCTTTTACCTTCGGGATTAGTGTTGAGCCTAAAATAAATGTTATTTGGTGTTTGCATTGAGCATGAATATGATTGGATCATGTTTATTGTAATACGATTATTCATTTAAGTCAAAGAATAACTGTTGTTCTATTTACATGAATAAAACATTCTATGGTCATACACTTAATGTAAATGGTTTATTGAATCTCGATCGTAGTGATAAACGTATTCATAATATTGAAGCCAAAAGATGCAACGTTAATAATGATAGTGCAACATACTTGTGGCACTGCCGTTTAGGTCATATTGGTGTAAAGCGCATGAAGAAACTCCATGCAGATGGACTTTTGGAATCACTTGATTACGAATCACTTGATGCTTGCGAACCATGCCTCATGGGCAAGATGACTAAGACTCCGTCCTCCGGAACAATGGAGCGAGCTACAGACCTGTTGGAAATAATACATACTGATGTATGAGGTCCGATGAGTGTTGAGTTTCGCGGCGGGTGTATTTATTTTCTGACCTTCACAGATGATTTGAGCAGATATGGGTATGTCTACTTGATGAAACACAAGTCTGAAACATTTGAAAAGTTCAAAGAATTTCAGAGTGAAGTAGAGAATCATCGTAATAAGAAAATAAAATTTCTACGATCTGATCACAAAGGCAAATATTTAAGTTACGATTTTGGTCTTCATTTGAAACAATGCGAAATAGTTTCGCAACTCACGCCACCCGGAACACCACAGCGTAATGGTGTGTCCGAACATCATAACCGTACTTTATTGGATATAGTGCAATCTATGATGTCTCTTACCGATTTACCACTATCGTTTTTGGGGTTATGCATTAGAGACAGCTACATTCACTGAGACGACACCGTATGAACTATGGTTTGGCAGGAAACCTAAGCTGTCGTTTCTTTTTGGGGTTGCGATGCTTATGTGAAAAAGTTTCAACCAGATAAGCTCGAACCCAAATCGGAGAAATGCATCTTCATAGGATACCCAAAGGAAAATGTTGGGTACACCTTCTATCATAGATCCGAAGGCAAGATATTCGTTGCTAAGAATGGATCCTTTCTAGAGGAGTTTCTCTCGAAAGAAGTGAGTGGGAGGAAAGTAGAACTTGATAAGGTAATTGTACCTTCTCCCGAATTGGAAAGTAGTTCATCACAGAAATCAGTTCCAGTGATTCCTACACCAATTAGTGAGGAAGCTAATGATAATGATCATGAAACTTCAGATCAGGTTACTACTGAACCTCGTAGGTCAACCAGAGTAAGATCCGCACCAGAGTGGTACGGTAATCCTGTTCTGTAGGTCATGTTACTTGACCATGACGAACCTACGAATTATGAGGAAGCGATGATGAGCCCAGATTCCGCAAAATATCTTGAGGCCATGAAATCTGAGATGGGATCCATGTATGAGAACAAAGTGTGGACTTTAGTTGACTTTCCCGATGATCAGCAAGCCATAGAGAATAAAATGGATTTTCAAGAGGAAGACGGACGCTGATAGTAGTGTTACTATCTACAAAGATCAAATTGTCGCAAAAATGTTTTCGACAAGTTCAAGGTGTTGACTACAATGAGATTTTCTCACTTGTATCGATGCTTAAAAGTCTGTCCAAATCATGTCAGCAATTGCCGCATTTTATAAAATTTGGCAAATGGATGTCAAACCTGCATTCCTTAATGGATTTCTTAAAGAAGAGTTGTATATGATGCAACCAGAAGGTTTTGTCGATCCTAAAGGTGCTAACAAAGTGTGCAAAGCTCCAGCGATCCATCTATGGACTGGTGCAAGCATCTCGGAGTTGGAATATACACTTTGATAAATTGACCAAAGCATATAGTTTTATACAGACATGCGGTGAAGACTATATTTACAAAAGGTGAGTGGCAGCACTACAGCCTTTCAGATAAGTATATGGAGATGACATATTGTTGATCGGAAATAATGTAAAATTTTCTGGAAAGCATAAAGGAGTATTTGAAAGGAGTTTTTCAAAGAAAAGACCTAGGTGAAGATGCTTACACATTGAGCATCAAGATATATAGAGATAGATCAAGACGCTTGATAAGATTTTTCAATGAGTACATACCTTGACAAGATTTTGAAGTAGTTCAAAATGGAACAGTTAAGGAAGGAGTTCTTGCATGTGTTGCAAGGTGTGAAATTGAGTAAGACTCAAAACCCGACCACGACAGAAAATGGAAAGAGAATGAAAGTCATTCCCTTTGCCTTAGTCATAGGTTCTATAAAGTATGCTATGCTGTGTACCAGACCTACTGTGTACCTCACCATAAGTTTGGCAAGAGGGTACAATAGTGATCCAAGAGTAGATCACTGGACAGCGGTCAAAATTATCCTTAGTAGAATAAGGAAATATTTCTCGGTTATGGAGGTGATAAAGAGTTCATCGTAAAGAGTTACGTCGATGCAAGCTTTGACACCGATCTAGATGACTCCGAGTCTCGATCTAGATACATATTGAAACTGGGAGCAATTAGCTAGAGTAGCTCAGTGCAGAGCATTGTAGACATAGAAATTTGTAAAATACATACGAATATGAATGTTGCAGATCCGTAAACTAAAATTTATCTCACAAGCAAAACATGATCACACCTTAGTGCTCTTGGGTGTTAATCACATAGAGATGTGAACTAGATTATTGACTCTAGTAAACCCTTTGGGTGTTGGTCACATGGCGATGTGAACTATGGGTGTTAATCACATGGTGATGTGAACTATTGGTGTTAATCACATGGTGACGTGATCTAGATTATTGACTCTAGTGCAAGTGAGAGACTGAAGGGAATATGCCCTAGAGGCAATAATAAAGTTATTATTTATTTCCTTATTCCATGATAAATGTTTATTATTCATGCTAGAATTGTGTTAACCGGAAACTTAGTACTTGTGTGAATACATAGACAAAACATAAGTCTCCCTAGTATGCCTCTACTTGACTAGCTCGTTTATCAAAGATGGTTATGTTTCCTAACCATAGACATTTGTTGTCATTTGATGAACGGGATCACATCATTAGGAGAATGATGTGATGGACAGGACCCATCCGTTAGCTTAGCAGTGGATTTTGTTTTGAATGCAACTCTATGCTATCAAATTAAAATGTGTATATAAATATCATTGTAGACAACAAGCTACCTTGTTCTCTACAGCATCGCCGGCAAGCTGAGTTGATTCTCCAAAGAACACATGTTGATGCACTGCTCAGACCTTGCTCGTCTCGCATACGATTGTCATCCTTTCATTATTTTGTATTTGTCCTTATGGCATGCCGAGTACAAATCCCAATGCTGCGTTATTGATTCATGCATTCTCCTTTAAAATTGTGTATACCCTGTTTGTCATTGCCACCCTCTTTGCAACGTCTATATCTCGTTTACATAATGTTTATGTCCTGCTCAAAATTTGAATAATATATGTGCTCAATTTCTTCAATGCATCCTATGATTATCTGTTTATTATTTTCCATTATTAATCACCCTTATCAACGCATATATGATCCAAAAAACAAACAGAGGTTTTATGTCAAGGTAAACATCAAAATGTAGCATACTAACTCAATGTTAGTTTCTTATGTATTATTTGATACATATAAACAATGTGCTCAAGAAAACTTATTTATCTGTTGTTGCATACTTTGATATCACATGTGGATATGCCTTTGAATGTCAACATCTAACTGCTTTATCATCCCCAACATCTAGGATACATAGTCAGGGATGACGTTGCTCAAAGGCGAGCACACGTTACCGTGTTGAAGGAGTTTTTCCCTCTCTCTATGCCTCAAGTATCGATGATGCCTCTTTGTGCTATCACTCCCAGGCCCTCTTTATTTTGTTTATCAAGAAAATGTTGGATCAGACAAGGATTTACTCACGCTGGATCTATACAACTATGGACTATCCATGCGGTCTTTTATTTAAGCTTTAAAAATGAGTGAATTGGACGCTGGGTTTGAACGATTGTGTTCCGTGACTTTTCTTGATGTCATATTATCTATTTCGAACTCTTCTCTGAAGGAGTACCACTCTATATGTTCTTTATTGTGTTTGCGATTTTTTATACTTGAAATGCTTCGACGGTTGTATAAATAGATTGAACATAAATATAACCGGCAGCATAGCTGCCGGGTGCGGCAAGCCGCATTTCCTACCTAGTAGACTAGTAACATGCCTATGTTACTAGTCTATGTTACTATCCATTGTGGCTAGTCTTAGTAGACGAAGAGGAGAAACCGGGTCGGACCGAGGTTATTTGGTGGGGAAAGTATAAAACATACCGTCTGTTAACTTACCCCGTTAGTGTTCCTCTGTCATATAATTTTGGTTCTTCATTTTCAGTGTCAATCCCCTTTTGACATTTATAATATGTCGAAGAATAATGTGGGCCGACCGGTGTCATGGGAAATGCACACTGAGAGCCGATCGGTCGTTGTCGTGGGAATCATCGCCAGTTCAATGCATGCTCGTCGTGAACCCACACACCGGTGCCCAGACGATGGCGATGGTAATCGAGGATTCATGAATGCGTCAATACTCCATTTCACATATTTCTCACCACGGGAAAAAGAGGACGATGTTTGAACAAACATCAATGACAAGCCACCAGGGGTAGCCAGTGATAAAGTAGCAGCAGCACTGATGGTCCATTTTGACATTGGTCTGTGATGAACAATTGACCTCGCTACGGTTGAGGAGGACAATAGTACAAACCGACCTAATTTTAATCGATACTCCCTCCGTTCCAAAATTTAGTGCCTCCTCTATTCCCGTGCTTCAATTTTGACCATAAATTTAACCAACAAGACCGACTGCGGCGGGAGCAAAAGTTATACTAGTGAATTCGTATTCAGAAGAAGTTTTCAATTATATAATTTTTTCTTCCGCCGCAGTCGGTCTCGTTGTATGGTCAAAGTTGGACCTTGAAGCGCCGGCGCACTATATTTTGGAACGGAGGGAGTATGTGTTAACCGTCTTGGTTGACCTTCCGGAACCCAGTGAATGCAATTTGGTGCGCAATCATGCTCGTCGGCTGTACTTTCTATGGGTATGTGAGGCATCTCATCTCCCAATAGCCCCCGAGGAGCCATGGAACGAAACCTTGGCCACTTCCCATAGTTAGCTAAGCAGGAATGTAAAGTAAACCTAGAATGGCATATACGCTATGTGATTTGACTATGCCTGTTTTGAATTGTACAACAACCTATAACTGAGAGGATCCGTGTATTTTGGACCTCACTTACTCCAAAAGTCTGTGCAGACTTGGTAGAAATTAACAAGTGACACTCATTGTATGTACACTGCTTGGAAAATACAGTAGCTAAAAAGAAGTCAGAGGATGAGCTGGATAACAGAACTGCGAGAGAAGTTCATCAGTGAACAGAGCATGCCTGCCTCGGCTTTGTCCTGGTTGAGAGATTTTTACTTTTTATTTTTGCCCCACTGTTGTTTGGGCACTTTGGTTGTGTGGATTTGGTAGAGGATGCTGCCTTCACCACCTGTGGCGGCGCGATGGTCCGTCATTAGGTGGGTAGTGCGGATGGACAGGTCACGACCTGACAAGCAGCACGGACATTGAGTGATGTTTCCATTAGATACATCCGTATCTAGACAAATCTCTTATGTGACGGAGGGAGTAATAAATAATACAAGGGCAGTTTACTCCTGTCACTAACCTCTTATGTGAAAAGGAAATCCTATACGACTTCAGTTGCAGAATCTATTACGTAGATTGCATCCCAACTTGTTAAAGTACCGAACGTGAATCATATGAGCGTGATGAAAACTAGCTTGATGATAATTCCCATGTGTCCTCGGGAGCGTTTTCCTTTATATAAGAAATTGTCCAAGCTTGTCCTTTGCTACAAAAAGGATTGGGCCACCTTGCTGCACCTTATTTACTTTTGTTACTTGTCGCTCGTTACCAATTACCTTATCACAAAACTGTTTGTTACCGATAATTTCAGTGCTTGCAGAGAATACCTTACTGAAAACCGCTTGTCATTTCCTTCTGCTCCTCGTTGGGTTCGACACTCTTACTTATCGAAAGGACTACGATAGATCCCCTACACTTGTGGGTCATCACAGACGTGCTCGGGCGCCCCCATATCCGCCCATTTTTGGGCTGGATATGAGGGGTGCCGGTCAACCCAAACGTTTGAGGCCCGTCTGAGGTGCCCGTCTGGGTCAAATTTTAGTGACCGGGCCGTCCGCCCGGGCATTTGAGGCCGGTTTGTGCTGCCTGACTGTAGATGCCCTTAATTAGTGATTTCGCAGGAAGGGAGAGAGACTCAAGCGCCACCGTCATTGGATCCAACCAGCAAAGGCGGAGCCCAGAGTGAAGGTTTTCATCGTGAAGAAACAATGTCTGAGTATATCCAAGCAATGCCTTCAACAAGACCTAGATTTTCATCCCGGAACTTGAGGCCGGATAACCACCATCAGAGTTAATCTGTTATGGCCATCACTTTTTCATGATCCTAGCAGCTGTAAGCGCTAGGCTACAGAACCCACTGCCACCGCTACACAACCATACCCTCTGCATAAGGGATACAAGTTCAAATGCACTACATGAAGTTGCCAGGTAGTTTCCGGATACAAAATGACAATTGGGAAAGAACGCCACAGACAAGGTGACTGAAGTTTTGTTGAATGTGTCATAAAATGACAAGAACACAATCAAAAAAATTGGAGGAACTTGTTTCTATGCAGATGCCCAGTTGTCATGCTTTATTTTTATGTTGTACGGAGTATTTCTACTTTATTCAGAACCATTAGTACGTACAAACAAGACCAACTTGTGTGTTAGTTGCCTAGCTAAACAACAAAGCATGACAACTGGGCATCTGCATACCTGATATGAACTAAAAGAAGGGTATCAATACTTAGTATGCCATGTTAAAGTATTCATAATCTATGGACTCCAACAAATTGACCTGATAAAAGAAATCTAAAGTTAATCCATACAGATAAGAGGAACACATGGAGCCCGGAGGGCAATGTATGGGTCATCATTTACCAGTATATGCACACACGAAACACGCGGCTAGAGGTGACGAGCTGGCCGTGCTAGCCCAGACGGAGGACGAAGGGGATTAGGGGGCGGTTTGGTTCGTTACCTGAGCACCTCGCCTGAAGAAAATGAGCGCCTGGTAGGTACAGAGATTCCCGTGACCTTGGCCTATTCAGGCAGGCTGAACGGTTTGTTGTTTGGTTAACTCCCTGAGCCTTGCATGAGCCTGAGCAATATTAAAATAGTATCCCATGGCCTAGAGTGCATGCATGCGTCACACTTATTGCTTCTGCCTGAGTCAAGCCTCCGATTTTAATGAGTGCTCACAATCATAAAAGATGTCCAAGATAGTATATTTATATGTGAAGCCCCTCTTTCTTTATTACTTCCTATTAATTGCAACAATGACCAAAACTAGGTTTGTCAACTCTCAACAACTTTTAATCATCATACTTTTTATATGTGAAGTCATTACTCTCCATAAGATAAATACGATCTCTTTATTTCTTTTTACTTCTTTCCTTTTCTTATATTCACCCAAAATCATAGCAAGATAATCAAGCCCTTGACTCAACACTAATCTTTATTATATAACTCACGGACTCGATTACATAGAAGGATCATAAAGCAAAACTCAAAAACTAGATCATACTAAAACTTTATTCTACTAGATCAAGATATTACCAAAAGGATCAAACTAAGAAAAAGGGAAAAGATAGGAGTGTGATGGTGATACGATACCGGTGCATCTCCCCCAAGCTTGGCAGTTGCCAAGGGGAGTGCCCATACCCAATACTCAATTCTCTTTCCTCGGAGGTAGTGATGATGGAGTTGTTGGTGATGTAGGCTTGTCGTCCATCTTCCAAGGCATAGGCTCACCATCATAGAAGGATGATCGAGTCTCCGGAATCCTCAAATCTGCAGCCAAACTCATTCTCCTGAATCTATATTCATACTCACAGTTTTGGTTTTGCAGGTCATAGATTTGGGCCTGGAGGTGCTTGATTTTCTCGTGAAGCTTGAAGATGGTCTCCCCAATGTTCTTGACATCTAGCTTGTGGCTGTTGGTGAACTCCGTGATCATTATGTGGTTGGCGTCGATTCCGCGTTCCACCATATCTTGACACTTGAAAACTTGTTGCTCCATTGCTTCCAGCCTTGTCTCCGTGCTTCCGGTCCTCCTTGGTCCCTCCACATTGTGAATGTGCAGCAACCCCTCACGCATCTCAATGGTTTGAGGATGTTGCAGCACTTCCGCGAGGTAGGGATTGATGACCTTCTCGAAGAACTTGTCCTTGGGTGCGCTTGGAGACGTCATGATGATCTAGATCTGTCAGAAAAACAGCTCGAAACAAAGACAGAGGATAATTGCGTGATACGGTGGTCAAAACCTTCGGGAGAATATATAATGAATTTTTACCGACCGAAAGAAGTATCGTGCAAGAAAACAGAGTCCGGAGAGCGCACGGAGTGCCCACGAGGCAGGGGGGCGCGCCCAGGGGGGTAGGGCGCGCCCTCCACCCTCATGGAAGCCTCGTGTCCTTCCCGGACTGCTTCCTATTTTCCTATTTTCTTAAATATTCCAAAACGGAGAAAAATTGCGATTAAAACTGTTTTGGAGTCAGTTTACTTACCGTACCACATACCTATTCCTTTTTGGAGTTTGAAACGTTCTGGAAAGTGTCCCTTATGTATTCCTCCGGGGTCACGGTTTCAATAATATTAGTTTCAACATTTATGGGATTACCTGAGATATAATGTTTGATTCTTTGACCGTTCACCACCTTCGGATTTGTGCCTTCGAAGTTGTTGATTTTTATGGCACCGGAATGATAGACCTCCTCGATGACGTAAGGACCTTCCCATTTAGAGAGAAGTTTTCCTGCAAAAAATCTTAAGCGAGAGTTGAATAGCAACACATAATCTCCTACATTAAACTCACACTTTTGTATCCTTTTGTCATGCCATCTTTTAACTTTTTCTTTAAACAGCTTGGCATTCTCATAAGCCTGGGTTCTCCATTCATCAAGTGAGCTAATGTCAAATAACCTCTTCTCACCTGCAAGTTTGAAATCATAATTGAGCTCTTTAATAACCCAATATGCCTTATGTTCAAGTTCGAGAGGTAAGTGACATGCTTTTCCATAAACCATTTTATATGGAGACATACCCATAGGATTTTTGTATGCAGTTCTATAAGCCCATAGTGCATCATCAAGTTTCTTGGACCAATTCTTTCTAGATCTATTAACAGTCTTTTGAAAATTAATTTGAGCTCTCTATTACTCAATTCTACTTGACCACTAGACCATGGGTGATATGGAGATGCAATTATATGATTAACGTCATACTTAGCAAGCATTTTACGGAAAGCACCATGAATAAAGTGTGAACCACCATCAGTCATTAAGTATCTAGGCACTCCAAACCTCGGAAAAATAACTTCTTTAAGCATTTTAATAGAAGTGTTGTGATCAGCACTACTAGTTGGAATAGCTTCTACCCACTTAGTAATGTAATCACCTGCAACTAAAATATGTGTATATCGATTAGAGGCAGGAAACGGTCCCATATAATCAAAGCCCCAAACATCAAATGGTTCAATAACAAGTGAATAATTCATAGGCATTTCTTGACGTCTACTAATATTACCAATTGTTTGACATTCATCACAAGACAAGACAAACTTACGGGCATCTTTGAAGAGAGTAGGCCAATAAAAACCGGATTGACACTTGCGTAGGATCTGTTCCTGTTCATGCTTAGGTACACAATGTCTAATAACACCATCTACTCCTTCTTTATAAAGATGTGGGTCATCCCAGAAGTAATGTCTTAAATCATAGAAAAACTTTTTCTTTTTTGCTGGTATGTGAAACTAGGTGGTATAAATTTAGCAACAATATAATTAGCATAATTAGCATACCATGGAGCAGTACGAGAAGCATTTATGACAGCTAGTTGTTCATCAGGAAAGCTATCATCAATAGGTAGTGGGTCATCAAGAACATTCTCTGACCTAGACAAGTTGTCTGCAACAGGGTTCTCAGCTCCCTTTCTATCAATAATGTGCAAGTAAAATTCTTGTAGCAAGAGAACCCATCTAATAAGTCTAGGTTTAGCATCTTTATTTTCCATAAGATATTTAATAGCAGCATGATCAATGTGAATAGTTACTTTGGAATCAACAATATAAGGTCTGAACTTATCACATGCAAATACAACTGCTAAAAATTCTTTTTCAGTAGTAGCATAATTTCTTTGGGAACTGTCTAGAGTTTTACTAGCATATTGAATAACATTTAATTTCTTATCAACTCTTTGTCCTAGAACAACACCTACAACATAATCGCTAGCATCACACATAATTTCAAAAGGCAAATTTCAATCTGGTGGCTGAACGATAGGTGCAGAAATCAAAGCTTTCTTAAGTATTTCAAATACTTCTACACAATCATCATCAAAGACAAAGGGTATATCTTTTTGCAATAGATTAGTCACAGGCCGAGAAATTTTTGAGAAGTCCTTAATGAACCTCCTATAAAAACCGGCATGACCAAGAAAACTTCTTATACGTTTGATGTCCTTGGGACATGGCATCTTCTCAATAGCATCAACCTTAGCTTTATCAACTTCAATACCTCTTTCAGAAATTTTATGCCCCAAGACAATGCCTTCATTAACCATAAAGTGGCACTTTTCCCAATTCAAGACAAGATTAGTTTCTTCACATCTCTGCAAAACTCGATCAAGGTTGCTCCAGCAATCATCAAAAGAGGATCCATAAACGGAGAAATCGTCCATGAAAACCTCACATATCTTTTCACAAAAGACAGAGAATATAGCCATCATGCATCTTTTAAAGGTAGCGGGTGCATTAGATAAATCAAAAGGCATACGTCTATAAGCAAAAGTACCAAAAGGCAAGTAAAAGTGGTCTTTTCTTGATCATCAGCTGACACAGGTATTTGAGAGAAACCAGAGTAACCATCTAGAAAGCAAAAATGTGTATGTTTGGATAATCTTTCTAGCATTTGATCAATAAAAGGCAAGGGGTAATGATCTTTTTTAGTAGCTTTATTTAATTTGCGGAAATCAATTACCATCCTATAACCTGTAATAATTCTTTGCGGGATCAATTCATCTTTATCATTAGGAACGACAATAATACCTCCCTTCTTAGGGACACAATGGACATGACTTACCCACTGACTATCAGCAACGGGATAAATAATACCTGCCTCAAGGAGCTTTAGTATCTCCTTTCTTACCACCTCTTTCATTTTAGGATTCAGCCGTCGTTGGTGATCAATAACTGGTTTGGCGTCTTTCTCCAAATTTATTTTGTTTTGACATAGAGTGGGACTAATGCCCTTAAGATCATCAAGAGTATATCCAATAGTAGCATGGTGCTTCTTCAGAATTTTCAACAATCTCTCTTCTTCATGCTCTGAAAGGTTAGCACTAATAATAACATGACATATCTTCTTTTCATGAAGATAAGCATATTTGAGTGTATCAGGTAATGGTTTAAGCTCAAACACGGGATCACCCTTGGGTGGAGGGGGATCCCCTAGGATTTCGACAGGTAAGTTGTGTTTCAGAATAGGACCCTGTTTAAAGAATACTTCATCTATTTCCCTTCTTTCATTCATAAACATATCATTTTCATGGTCAAGCAAATATTATTCTAAAGGATCATTAGGACGCACGACAATAGAAGAAAACCAATTATTTCATCTTTACTAGGCAATTCCTCATCACTATGTTGTTTACTAAATTTAGCAAAATTAAACTCATGAGACATATCATCCAGACCAATAGTAACAACATCCTTTTTGTAGTCTATCCTAGCATTAACAGTGTTCAAGAAGGGTCTACCGAATATAATGGGATAAAAGCTATCTTGTGGGGAACCAAGAACAAGAAAATCAGCGGGATAGTTAACCTTCCCACACAAGACTTCAACATCTCTAACAATCCCAATCGATGATATAGTATCTCTATTGGCAAGCTTAATTGTGACATCAATTTCTTCTATCTCAGCAGGTGCAATGTCATGCATAATTTCTTTGTATAAGGAATGAGGTATTGCACTTGCACTGGCACCCATATCACATAAGCCATGATAACAATGATCTCCTATGTTACAAGAAATAATAGGCATGCCTACAACAGGTCTATGTTTATCTTTAGTACCAGGTTTAGCAATTCTAGCAGCTTCATCACTGAAATAAATAGCATGCCCATCAATATTATCAGCCAAGAGATCTTTAACCATAGCAATATTAAATTCTACTTTAACTTTCTCAGGGGGTGTATAAGTTCTAATATTACTTTTACGAACCACAGTTGAAGCTTTAGCATGATCCTTTACCCTAACAGGAAAAGGGGGTTTAATGACATAAGTAGTAGGAACAATAGGATCATTATAAGTGATAGTCTTTTCTTCAACTTTAATAGGTTCAACTACTTTTAGTTCTATGGGAGGATGATATTTAAACCACTTCTCCTTAGGGAGATCAACATGAGTAGCAAATGATTCACAGAAAGAAGCTACTATCTCAGAGTCAAGTCCATATTTAGTGCTAACACTACAAAAAAATACACTTCCGTGATGATACGTGTTTGTCACAGTAGGTCGCATTTTTTGTCATGCATGTACATCCATGACGATTTTATGACAGAATCAAGATAGTCATACCTGTGTTGTCGTAGAAGTGTTCCATGACATTACCAAAATTATCATCACGGAAGTGTCCACTTCCATGACGATAAATCGCGCGTCACAGAAGGCTTTCGTCAAGGGTGACCGACACGTGGCATCCAACGTAACGGAACGCCGTTAAGCTATCGGGTCCGGTTTTGGATCTGATAACCCGCTAACAGCCCCGACCAATGGGGATTTTCCACGTGTAAAATCATCATTGGCTGGAGGAAACACGTGTCGGCTCACCGTTGGGCCAGATGTCATCCACTCATTGGACAGAAGGCGCCTATGATACGTCGACACGTGGCACGACCCAACAGAGGCCCATTCCTGTGAAAAGGCCGGCCTGTTTGACTTGGTCAAAAGGTGGCGGGCCGGCCCACGGAAAGCCTGTTAACGGCCTGTTCGCATATAGCCCATTTACAACCCGCTAACCCAGGGCCCGTTACGACCTATCCGAATTAGGCCCAGTAGCGTCATCTGGGCCGTCCAATATGATTCCAGCCCATTTTAAGTTCTGTCCCATGTATGGCCCAGGACGTCTTTCGGCCCAGATGAGGCCCTTTGTAACTCTTGGCCCATTAACGGCCCGTGGTGAAACTAGACCGTAATGAACAGTGTATCACTTTATAACCATTAACGACCCATTAATCCATTGGGCTGTTTGCAGCCCATGTTATCTTTCGGCCTTCTCAGGGCCCATTTACTCTTGGGCTCATTTCCAGCATTCGGTTACTTATGGCCCGTTACTGCCATTTTCTGCTTGTGGGCCAAATTCAGCTCGTGGTTACAGTCGGCCCGTTTGTGGCCCGTTAATACGTTGGGCCGTTTTCATAGCATCATCAAATACGGCCTATTAATGATGGCCCGTTATGGTCGGCCCATGAATGGACGACTCCAACTCTAGCCCGTTTACGGCCATAATGCGGTCTGTTTTTGGCCCATGTTTGGCCAATCGATCATACGACCCGTCTAAGGCCCATTGATGATACGGCCCGTAGAAGGCCCATTGTTTCTACGGCCCGTAGGAAGCCCGGTGTCACTACAATAAATATGTAGCCCATGGCCTATTAAAGGCGGGAAACTACTATAGGTTTAGACCTGCTAATGGCCCAAGCTGATTATAGGCCCACGTTTTGGCCCATATGAGTAACAAGCCGGCCTGAAGACCGACAACACTGAGATCCACTGAACCTTCCGGCCTAAATTACAGCATACCGACCAAAGAATAAACCTAGACTATACAACAAAGAAATTACGGCATATTAGGAATCAAAGTTCGCTACCCGGTGATAATAAAGCGCAACATGACCGCGGATTATATACACTGGGCATGAAAGGTCGCCACCAGTGCATATAAACGGGCCGACAAAAGAATATACAAAACTGAGAGCACTTCAGAAGGCACTAGACCTGGCAAGCTTGGCCCCCCGCAAGCAGCCGAACAAGCTGATGAGACCTCAGTTGTGTCAACGATAGATGCTTCATCCCTAGCTGTATGGCACCATAGTGCGCAAGGCAGTCCCCTAACATCTTCATTACATCTTTGACTTCAAGTCGGAGCTGAGCTGAAGCAAGCCTTTCCGCTTTAAGTTGATACTGAAGAAGTCGAACTGATTGAGGCAGCGACTGCACAGAGGTTGTCTCACACCTGCTGGTGAGTAGCTTCAACTCACCGTCTTCATCAAGACAAGACCTTGGGGTCATCTCGCTGTCCTCAAGATGGTTTGGCTCACTATATTTCCTAAAGTTCTGCCTGGCATAAGTGATACGACTCTGAAAGAGAAACAAAAAGACACGTAACAGGTTTCACAATTATATAGGCAAATAAATGGATCTGTTCTGCATAAGGAACATGTTTTTACAACTACAATTTAAAACTGGTAGTTGTTGCAAACATCCAATCAGATGTAAACAGCAGTGGAGGAAATGATGCCTATCCAAATCTATACTAGAACAAAGTTTGAAGGCTTGAGAAGGATGAACTTACATTACATGTTAACACGGGTTGGACAAAGCCCTTCTACATGTTGATGGAAAGATAATTCAATAAATTCCCCAAAGAAAATTCTTTATAAGTGTTGCCATTATTCTACATTTTGCAAAGAGTAAATAGAGATCAAATAATATTGGAAGAAATAGAGGATAATGAAGCTCAGGTGCAGACTGATGATACTGAAGGAAATATGCCCTAGAGGCAATAATAAAGTTATTATTTATTTCCTTATATCATGATAAATGTTTATTATTCATGCTAGAATTGTATTAACCAGAAACATAATACACTACAAAAAAAGAAACTTCCGTGACATTTTGGGCCGAACGAATTTTTTTCCTGTCATACATATGACACTTCTATGACGAAATTGTGACAAAACCCGGTATCATCATAGATGTGGTGGGCTCCTACTTCTATGACAAAAAATCATGACAGAAAATGGGCTTTTCGTCCTGGGCGGGCCGGAGACGCAGCTGCATGACATTCTTTGGGCCATCCATGACGGAAAAAACCGTGGTAGAAGCGAGGGGGAGGAAAATTTCGGGGAGTTCCCGGTTACGGTGGGAGGTCGGGGGCCGAGCGATGCGCGTTTCTCTCATACACGTATGCGCGTGTGTGCGAGGCGTTGGCTCTAACTGAACCCGAGCGAGGAGTTGGGCTCTAACTGAACCCGAGCGATTGCACTGCAGGCTACGCGTTACTGAACCCGAGCGATCGATCGATGGCTGTTAACTGAACCCGATCGAGCGATTCTTC
>NC_057799.1:601010328-601020486 GCF_018294505.1 Triticum aestivum
ATGAACAGTGAGCGTTGTGGGGGGGAGGGGGTTTGGATGAACAGTGAGCGGTGGCGTTGCCTCTGGATGAATAGGACCCCGTGGTGTGGAGGGCTGGATGAACAGTAGACGGTGGAGGGGTGGCCGTGGAGGGGTGGTTGAACAGGACCCCATGGTGTGGAGGGCTGGATGAACAGTAGACGGTGGAGGGGTGCCCGTGGAGGGGTGGTTGAACAGTAGCCGGTGGAGTAGCGCGCGGTGGAGGCTGGATGAACAGGAGCCCGTGGAGGCTGGAGGAGGTCGACGGTAGCCCGTGGAGGCTGGAGGAGGTCGACGATGGAGATGAACAGTATCCCATGGAGTCCCGTTTTGCGGTATGCCACACCCCTCCCGATGAACAGGACCCCCGTTTTGACCGTAGTGCTCCAACACAAGTCCGTTTCGTCCGTTTTGCGGTACACCACACCCCTCCCGATCAACAGGAACCCCGTTTCGACCGTAGGAGGTCAGTTTCCTCCGTTTTGCGGTACGCCACACCCCTCCCGATCAACAGGACCCCCGTTTCGACCGTAGGAGGTCCGTTTCCTCCGTTTTGCGGTACGCCACACCCCTTCCGATCAACAGGACCCCGTTCTGAACGTAGGAGGTCCGTTTCCTCCGTTGTGCGGTACGCCAGGCCTCATTTCCATCGCCTGTTCCGTCCAAGCCCTCCCGATGAACACGACCACGCATTCCGTTCCGACCCAGCCGGTTGGCTCTTCATGAACACGACGACGACGCTGTTTCTCCGTTCTGACCCAGCCATGTACGTATGCGCGAGTAGGCGTTCGAGACCCTACCTGTATGTACGTACGTGGCCGTATTTTCTTTCTTGCACCCTCGCCGCTGTACGTACGTGTACATGCTATGTGCGCGCCTCTACTAGGACACGTGCGCGCCTCTACTACGACACGTGCGTGCCTCTACATCGACCAGTATGTACGTACATGTTCGTGACCAGAATGACAACGCTACGTACGCTTCGACCAGGTGGGTCCCGACGGTCAGGCACTTCCTTGCCTGCGAAGATATAGCTGGTGGGTCCGAGCAGTCAGGGGGGCGAATCGTTTTGGGTTTTTTTTGCCCGGACGCACTTCCTTGCATGCGAAGATGTAGCTGGTGGGTCCCAGCAGTCAGGGGGAAACGTTTTTTTTCGTGAAATACTGGTGGCCCGTCCGGTGGGTCCCTGCTGTCAGGTGGAGGAATAATTATTTTGCACGTAATAAGGAGGCACTTCCTTGCGGCCGCCGTGGACCCAGCTGTCAGCCTCTCCACGCACAGTACTCTTTCGATGGAAGTCGGTCATTGACCACATTGACCACGCTGCGCCGAGAGCACCACGGCGGTGGACGACGGCGAGGCCTAGGAAGGGGACGACACGGAGCCGGGGAAGACGCAGCAGTGGATGCCCATGCGAAGAGGAGTACGAGGGTGGGGCTGCCGTCACCGCAGAATAACAGGGGGTGTGGGTGAGTAGAGGGATGGCCTGGCTAGCGGTGGGAGTAGTAGGGGGCGGTGAGGCCTCCAAGGCATCACAGCCGGCCATGGGAGGCAGGAGCACGCGGCACGACCGGCGCTACTTTCGGCGGCTGGAGCACGAAGTCTAGAGGTTGAAGAAGCACTACGGCCGTTGGATGGACATCGTACGGTCATTGGAGCTAGAGTCGTTGATATTGACTAAGTTGACAAAGCCCTCCGTCCCCGTAAACTTAGTAGGCCCACAAGTCAGCCTCCCACCAAGGTGAGTCCCAGCTAGCAGGGGGAGTATTCATTTCTTTGTGCGTAATAAGGAGGCATTTCCGGTGGGTCCGAGCTGACAGCGGGGGGAACTTTTTTCGCGAAATACAGAGACCCTTCCGGTGGGTCCCAGCTATCAGGTGGAGGAATCATTATTTTGCGCGTAATAAGGAGGCATTTTCCTGTGTGGGCCCCTACTGTCAGCCTCTTCCGATGGCTGGTCTTTGTTGACCATGTTGACCTCGCCGCGCCGAGAGCACAAACGGGGTGGACGAGGGCGAGGCCCAGGAAGAGAACCACCCGGAGCCGGCGAAGCCACCACAGCGGATGCCCACGCTGAGGGGAGAACGAGCGCTGACTGGTCGGCTGCAGGGTGAGGCTGACGTCGCCGGAAAATAACAGGATGTGTGGGTGGGTAGAGGGATGGCCTGGCGGCAGCACAGCCAGCCACGGGAGGAGTGAGCAGGCAGTCCAGCCGGCGCTGGTTTGGGCGGCTGGGGCAGGAAGATCAGAGATTGAAGAAGCACGGCGGCCGCTGGATGGACATCCAACAGTCACTGCTGTGTGTTGACTAATTTGACAAAGCCTTGCGTACGCGTCAAATTTTTTTTTTGGACAGCATGATCGTCAGCCTAGTAGGCCCAGAAGTCAGCCTCCAAATCTATGGAAAACAGCATACAGCCCATTAGCCATTATTTTCAATAATTTACAGCCAATTTGCTAATTCTTAAGGATATTTGAAGCCCACATTCTTTTTATTAGCATTACAGACCATATATTCTGGGCACTGCTAAAAAATTCAACGAAATTTTGCATATTTCGGTGGGGTGCGAACTCTTTTAATCACAAAATTTCGAGTCACGTTAAAAATAGTTTTCAAAAAATTATATCAAAATAAAATTCAAAAAACAATTCTCCGCAAAAAAAATGAATGAAATTTAGAATCTTAACTAGCAAGATGCCCGTTCGTTGCACGGAACATGAAGATGCATTTGTATGAGTAGTTTATCTTGTGGGAGAAAAGATGATATTTTAATGTAATTGCCAGTTGGCTTTGGTTTTTATAAGAGTAGAGAGTAGAGAAATCCTGAAAAAAAATGATATTTTAATGTAATTGCCGGTTGGCTTCGGTTTAAAAATTTACATCCCATTTCTTACAACTTATAGCCCGTTTTCTGGGGAAGCCCATTTCTTACTACTTACATCCCTCCTCGTCTTGAAAGATTTGCAGCCCAGCAGGGCTGAGAAAAGCAAGTAGGCCTCGGTTTTGGGATTCTCCAAAAAAAAAGAACTCGGCTAGCCAATTTCAGAAAGAAAAAATATATCAACGGGGCTCGTCATGTGCTTAATAAAAGCGTAAGCGTGGGCTAGACGGGCCACAGCCCCCGCACAGCGCGCAGTTGAGCTCCGTCTCTAAAACTGAAAAACAACTGGGCGAGCTGCTGGATCCCTGGTGTTATCCGCTCGTTGTGTAATTTTCTCGTTTATTGACTACATTGACAATGGCGTGGAACCTAGTTGTCAAACAATTAGGAGGAAGTATTTTTTTGGCTTGTAATAATGAGGCACCTGCTTGCGAAATGCAATGACCCTGGTGGGTCCCTACTGTGAGCCTCTCCACGTACAGTCATCTCCTGATTCCTCTTGGTTGTTGACCATGTTGACAATGGCAGACGGCGGCGGGCACAGCGAGCTAACCAAGGCGAAGAGCGACGGCAAGGCCTCGGATGGGAACGAACAACAGCCATGGAAGATGCGACAGTGTAGTGGGAGGTGGAGGGGTGTACGAGGGCAACAACATGCAAGTCAAGCATACAAATGGTACAAAAAGCCCAAGGATTAATTGTTCATCAAATTTTTAGACAAAACCCAGATTGAACATGATAGTAACATCTAACCCAACCACTCTTTTTTGCAGTCACAAACAAATGGATCGGTCTGATCCATAAAATCAACATCCTGTGCAAAAAAAATTATTTCAGGATGTCTACAACTTATTGTAAATATAAGCCGAGCACGTTTAGAAGCCCATTTGTCCACCTGAAACTTCTTTTTTTGCTATTCAACATGTTCGTCCGTGAGAAATCTCTTGCTGTAAAAATTAAGCCTCATGGACAATAGTAACCTCGCGTGCAACAGGAAGAATGTGACAAACCTTCTGTTTGCCTGGTTGGATGCATATCGTCCCATCATTATTGTCCCCAAATGAATGTCATGAGAACTGAGAAAATCTTGTGCTTATTACGCCAACGATTGGTTATATGTTTTTCTCCATGTGGTTCTCCCTAAGTAGACATGAAGATTGAAAATAGTTAAGGTCTGAAAAAAGAGTATGTCGAAAGAACAACAGCTGAACAATTAATTCTAATACAATATATACGGGCTTTCAATGTGCATGAAATCATCACCTCTATGTATAAATTCTCCAGAGATCGAAAGCATCGCAGCAAGCCAATAATTATGTCCAGATCAAAACTATACATTCTGATATATATGATCTTGACAGAATCCAGCAGCATTGATAGGCTATCAATGGACGAACTCTTCATTGAGCATATAACATAATATTAGTACCCAAAGTTTACTCCAAGATGATATAAAACTTATGCGCACAAATGAAAAATGCAGCATATGATGAAAAATGTGTAGATGATAATATATGGTACCTGAAAAAGTGAGGAGCCAAACACCAACTCCTTGTGATTATTAAACGGGTCACGAATTACACCCAAGGTCTCCAGTTTGGGCGCAGAGACGACAGTTATTTCTGAAGGTGTATAACAACTATGAAGGAGCAACCTTTCAAGTGAAGGGGCATCTTCGATGATGAGCTGCTGTCCTTTAAAACAAATTCCAATGCTTTTAAGGTGAGGCGACTTTATTTGGAGACAACCGATACCGATTTCTATTCCCAAAAAAATCAGCAAGCACTCCAGGGTAGGGTAACTGGAGTGGATGATGCTGTGGAGTGAGGCCTCCGACAGATAAACCACCACAAGCGAAAGTTTTTTTAGCAGTGGGAGTCGAAGCATTTGTACAAGATCGTCTGGTAGATGGCACCGGGCGAAGGTCGCGGTGTGGAAAGAGGAGGAAAACTGCGAGATGGACAACGGTGGTGTGGGCACGAATTTTTGGTATGTTCGTGGTATGAAACTTTCATGGTAATGGTAGAACTCAAACTGCTGGAGTTTTCCGAATTCAGGGGATGTCAGCCAAGCATCCACCTTGCCGGGTATGGACAGCAGATAGCTTGTCGGGATGCAGAGGCATTGAATGGGGTGCTGCTGGTGAGAAGAGACGATGGCTCTGATGAGATCAAATTCAGGAAGGATAGATATCCGACGACATTCGAGATTGAGGGGCGCGGTGCGCCATAGAGGGCGCCACCAAGTTGAGAGGACTTGTGTGCGGCAACAATCCTTGGTGGGGAGAAGCGAGATGATCTCCTCAAGGATAACGCCCGGGAGATCGCTGATGCGGTCCACCGGAGATTCTCCCCGCGCTACCGGGTGAGGGATCTACAACCGGCGTCGCCGCTGGCGGGAGCCTCATCTTCTTGGCGCTGGGGCCAGACGACTCCATTTTCCTTGTGGGCGTTGTGCTGAGCTCACGGGTTTGAGTAGAGTAGCCAGAGACGAGCCTAGTGGCAGTGCGAGTGGGGAAGAAGGAGGGCTGGGGATTTCTGTAGGAGTGGAAGAAGAGGAGCAGGCATTTTCTGTACGAGTGAGGAAGAAGGTGAGCGGGGTTTTCTGGACGAGTGACGAAGATTGGGGAGCGGGGGGAATTGGGTGGGGAAACGGAAGCGGGAGAGCGAGCTGTTCGTGTTTATAAGGCCCGCTGCACTAACTACTCGCTTTTTCCCAAGAACCGCTCTCTTCTTTTGCGTTGCTGCATTGGAGCTGGCGCATGGGCTTGGCTGACTGGCCATGCATGCAGGATGCATGTGCCCGCTGGCCACTGCATGCGCCTGGTTTGTTACTAGGCCTATTTAATAGGGTGGTTATGGAGTAAATTAAGGAGATTTATTTTCTCTGTGTGCATCCACCAAATTAGAGGATGCGGTACTGGATGCAGACACTCACATTAAACTAACATTCAGAAGAACAAAAGTTCAGCATGTCTATGCATCTCAATGATTCACCATGCTATAACCAATATACAAAGCTGTGAGAAGGTGTGGAAATAAAGAAAATCGGTCGATGCTTCTCTGAGCAAAGGGCCTCCCTGCGCACGCATTAATTTCCTGGGCATGCTTGTTTCTACTGAATGTTGCGAGCATTTTGAGCATGTTGGCAACTCCATAGCTAGCTAGCTGCCTCATCTTGCAATTGATGCTGACACATTTGCAGCAAACACATGAGGCAATAGAGATGACTCAACATGGGTCCATATTGTGCAGTTCCCCTGATATCATATTCATTGTCCTGAATCTGAAAAGATAGGAAAACAGTAGCTATACTTAAACGGTGTTGCAAAACAGTAGCACATATCAATAGCTCGGCATGAAAAAACACGATCATCTGGACGAAGGGGATACTGAACTGCCTGAGGAAGATTACATATAATTTCATAAGTCCTTGGTTGATTTCCACCTTCGGCTGCACTGCTTGTTTGCTCCTCCACACATGACAGGATCGTTCCGCACTGCATTCAGCAAGTCAACGTACGAATAAGCTAATTTCATCTTGCGGTGGTCATTGTACCTAGTTACGAATGTAGGAATACCTGGAGTACCATGAGGTTAGCTGACAGCAGGTAGATGCAGCCATATAAATTTTGTGCGGTGCTACCAAAATTGAGGTTTGTATCCCTTCCCGTTATGAGAATTCTTCTTGAATTTGGTAGAATGTGACGGCTTGTTCTTTGCATCAAACTTGCCTTTCCCCTGAGATTTGTTCTTCTTGTTTTGGGGCTGGTTGGGCTGGAAGTTCTTCTCGTGTACGATGTGGGCACTAGAAGCTCCCTCAGCGACCCGAGCACGTGTGTCTTTTGCTCTCACCTTCTCCTCAAAATCAAGAGTGCTAATGAGATCCAAAACAGAAAACTCATGTCTCTTGTTTTTCAGAGAAGTAGCAAAATCGTTCCACGAAGGTGGAAGCTTGGCAATGATGGTCCCAACAACAAATTTGTCCGGCAACACACACTTAAAGTACTCAAGTTCCTTAGAGAGTGACTATATCTCATGAGTCTGCTGAACAACAGAGCGCTCATTAGTCATCTTGTAGTCACAGAATTGCTCCATGACGTACAACTCGTTGCGAGCACCCGAGGGCCCAAACGTGGCCTCGAGCACAGCCCACCCTTCTTTGCCGCTGTCAAACGACATATATGAATCTACAATGGAATCATCAAGAACACTCAGCAGGGCGGCTTTGAAGAGGGTATCCATGTTCTGAAAAGCTTCCTGCTATGTAGGATTAAGATCGCCCTCAGGCTTACCCTTAGTGGCGTCACAGCAGTACATGATCTGAAACCAATATACTGCTCTTGTGCGCCACCTTTTATATTGCACCCCCTTAAAAGTAGGCAGCTTCAAAAGCGCAGCAAAACCACTTGGAGTAAATTGCCTGTGATCAGGTTTTTGGATTGGATTGTTGAATATATGAGCAATTTAGTATGAGATTTAATCCGAAACAGCAGTAAATAGATCATGACGACAATTGCAAACATCAAAGTAATGATGCGGACTAAACCAGGAGGACAGAATCACATACTGTACAGCGGGACCAGAACCGATGTGGTTGATGTTGTCACTCATGTCATTGATGAAGAGGTTACCGAGGTCGGGGAAGAAGGTTGTCGTCGAGGAAGTCGTCGCTGGCAGCAGTCACAGGAGTGTGCTCCCCAAAAACCTGATCGCCCCTCGCCCGTATAGGATCACGAAAGGCGGGGTTCGGAGGACTGATGTCCCTTCTCCGTGTGCATGCCGGAAGGAGGGCTGGAGAAGAATTGCGTGGCGGCGCTAAGATCTGGAACAGTGCGAAACCATATGATACAGCGGCGGCTAGGGTAGAGCATGTTAGGTCGGTCGTGCGAGTATAATAGTAGGCCTTTGGCCCCCAAACCCCACGTCCAAGTCAATAATAGCTAAAAAAAGTCAATAATAGCCCCACCAAGGTTTGTCTAAAAAACGGAGTAATTAAGGCGTCCGTTAGTCCCTTTAGTATAAATACAATATCATTAATAATGGCCCCACCTTTTGTCTCACAAAGTATGTTGGAGTACAACCGGCTACACGTTTACATTCCGCTTCTCTTCTCTCTCCTCTTCTCCCTCCTTCAACTAAGCACAAATACTATATTTAAATCCTTATAGCCTGCTTATGTCATCTAATTGTAGTACTTGCTCTAAAAGTTACTATCCACTGTGTAGTCTGAAATGCCGGGCGTGCAGCGGGCGGTGCCCTCGGTCGGCGCGCCGCTTCAATGGCGGAAGCAGTGAGAGGTCGTGTCGCCCTGACTTGCCATCAATGTTGAGCGGTGGGCTCAGCTGGCGCCGGGCGGGAAGCGCGCGCGGGAGGGGGGAGGGGTTTTTGGTCGGCCAAGAAGGTGAGAAGCCAACTTGGGATCGGCCCGGACGGGGAAATATCATGTGCTCCCATACTCTGCATATGACACTAGTCTATGTTACTACTCCCTCCTTTCCGGTTTATAGAGATGTTTAGAGTAACATAGTAATATGTTATAGTACAAGTTACTCCCCACTATGACCAGCCTTGGCCTCTCCCAGTGCTCCACCATGTATAGCTGCTAAGCCTGCCACGTAGGCATAAAATATGATGTGGCACCAATAAACTAAGCACCTATGCATTGAAGACTTGAGTTACTAAGCCATTTAATGCACTTAGCACCTCATCTAAAGAGCATTAATAGTATAGCCAGCTGCTGGCTATAAGCTAGTGCCATGTCATCTACAGCCCATCTTATAGTCAACATGTACAATAGTAGATCAAAAGAGTGTACTACTCCCTCCATTTTTATATACAGGGCCACTATGGAATATACATTTTGCATCTATACAAGGCCACCAACAGTAATCGAGGCAAAATTAATGATATTTTCTCGTACTAACAACCTGTTTAATACTTGTATGCATGCAGTCATAATGACAGTCAGCTACTTCCTCCACTCAGTTTCTTTGCATGCATGTGGAGTATTAATGATCCCACGAAACAAGGAGAAAAGTTGACTTGTAAAGCAGGCATTAAATTTTACATTGGTACCTGTAATTCAAGTTTGTGGCCTTGTATACAAAAATGGAGGGAGTACTACATTTTTGTTCTGTGGCCCACCTTTCATTCTCACAAAGTGCCTAGGAGCATGTGCTAGAGCTGGCTCTTCACGAAGAGCCCGCTTACCTTCTCTCTCCTCTTCTCTTTCCTCCAACTAAGCAGAAATATACTATAGTTTATTCCTTATAGCCCGTTGACTCAGCTCTATTGTACTTGCTCTAAGCACATCTAAGCACTTACTAGCACCCACATCATCATTAGCATGCAGCCGCCTTGATAGACAACGTGCGCAGAAGGAGTAGAGGCGACTGGGGACGCACCACCACCATGTCGTGGGCACTCCGTATGTGCTCGTGTGCGTGCAGCGTGCGTGTTTTTCCATCGGTGCTAGCTCTAAGGCCGAGGCCGCGGTCGTCTTCGTCTCCGACTAGTAGTTGAGCAACGACGGCAAAGAGGTGCTTCAAGAGATGCGTATGCGCCGATGCGTGCGAGCTTCGCCGTAGCACGACGAACCGGACGTCGCCGCGGATGGCGCACGCCTCCATGCAGCCGAGTGTGTGCGCATGCATGTGTTATTCACGTGCATTCTGCGGCCGAGCGTGTGTGCATGCACGTCTTGTGTACGTGCGTTGTGTGCTCCATGCTGTGCGCGTATGTGCATGAGTTGGATCGGATGGAGTTAGTGCGTTGGCTTGTGTACATGCGTGGCTTGTTGCGTGGTTATCAATAATTCAATATAAACTACTCCCTCCGTTCCTAAATATAAGTCTTTCTAGCCATTTCAAATAGACTACAACATGCGGATGTATGCAGACATATTTATAGTGTAGATTCACTCATTTTGTTTCGTATGTAGTCCCTTATTGAAATATCTAAAAAGACTTATATTTGGGAACGGAGGGAGTATAAAACATCTTCAACTTAGCATCCTGATGTACCGTTTCTAGTGGTTAGCGAAAAGTTCATGCTCTTTTAGTTGTTTATAGGTGGGCAGGCGGCAAAAAACAGGGGGAAACGCGCAAGGTTCCTTGCTCCTCCTCGGTCGTCGGGAATCTATGCTCTTCAACTCTTTTCTTTTACGTGAACTTTGTTCATCCTTTTCCCAACACGCGAGACATCTAGCATCAAGGTGCACGTGTCATGCAAGAAAATGGAGATAATCAGATAAGCAG
>NC_057799.1:601020782-601032703 GCF_018294505.1 Triticum aestivum
TTTTTCGTAAGTGAGTCGTGCACTTCGATGGCACCTACGCAATATTTTATCTCCTCGATGGCACATGAATAGTGCACATACTCAACGACGGAGAACGGGATGGTAGCAATGACATGGTCAGCCCTTTTTTTGGGGAGAGTACGTACTACTAGTAAATAACTTTGATGTGTCCCGTCAACTCGCGGAACGACGAGAAGCTTGATTACGCCTTCTCCCTCGCCAACGCGTGCGCGGTGGCTCGCAGCACAAGGAGAAACTTTTGCTTACAAGCGGTGGACGTGGAGCAGTTCATTTGGTGTCAGATTGCCAGAAGCACTACTGTAGAACCATCGACTTCCGGAAGAGGCGAAGAGCCAAGCGCAAGGTCACCTACTAACCTTAGGCTAGGCGTAGTGGGAGTAACATAAGTAGGGGTACCTCCTTTTTTTATTCTAGAAACAACCACACGTGAATATCAAGGTGCTGGTTACGTCGAAAAAATTTCCTGCAGTCCGTGCTCAGCCCTCCTCTATGTCTCTTCTCAGCCAGCCAGTGGACGCGCGGGGCCCATCGTCTGTTTTCTCACATGCGGCCCCACATATCAGTGAAAACGCAAGAGGACCCACTGAACCTGCACATCTTTCACCTCGACGTGTTAGCGATGAAAAACAAATCCAATAAAGATCTTTGGTGGCCGCTTTTGGAGTTACTCAAGAGTAGTAAGATTCTATTTACAGTTGAACCCGAGATGCACATCTCGTGGCTTCAACTTATCAACTAATAGTACCACTCTATTTTCTTTCATGACATGACCTGGATGCTGGATGTCCCACGTGTCGGCAAAAGGAGGAAGAACCCGACCAAATCTTCGGTTGTGCTCTCGGATTAGACTAGTTGTGCTAACTTAAAAATTTTATTGTGTACTCCCTCCGTTCCAAAATACTTGACTTCCATTTGTCCAAAAATGGATGTGCCTATATACTAAAACATGTCTAGATACATATATATTTTGACAAATACTACCTCCGTCCGGGTTTATTGGTCCCCATTATATTTCGTGCCAAATTTTGACCATAGATTAAACTAACAAAATGTTTACGCATGACACCAAACATTATATTTTTTTAAACTATGTTCAAATACGAATCCAATGAGATAATTTTTCTTGACAAGCATTAACATTTTGTTAGTTAAATCTTTAGTCAAAATTTGACACAAACTACAAAGGGGACCTATAAACCAGGACGGAGGTAGTAGAAGGCATGTATTGTGCAACGGAGGGAGTAGAATGGATGCAAGTTTTTGTATTGGGAAGAAGAGTACATCCACATATTGATAGAGCGTTGGAGTTGGCCTTACAAGTGGGACCGCAGTTGAGGAAACCGACTATCGGCAAACCCCCACCTCGCCCGCCGCGATGGCTGAGTTAGAGAAACGATGAGGTTGAAGAGATTGCTCTAGCACGGACTCCAAGAAATATGGTGTCAGATGGAAGTCGTGCTGGTGGCGTGTGCCGTAGTCCTGGACGTGAATGCTTGTTCTGGCCCATGCCACCCTACTACTCCTACTACTTACTATATAGTACCAGTACCGAGGATTCGAGGTGCTGGTTACGTACAATATGGATACAATAAAAACACCCGCACGACGCGCGAAGCATGTGAAGCTAGTACAAATAGTGTACTACTATTGTTGATTGGCCTCATCCGATAACCTGCTGCAATGCACGTACAATTATGTATTCGGAAAATATTTTTTTGCCTCATCGCACCACTCACTCACAGAAGCAACTCGAAAGCCATTCATAAATTTAGTAAGTTTATCACAGGCATATCATTTTATTACATACAACAGGTCATCAACCCACGTCGACAACGAGGATACATTATAAATACTAAAGTTTCCACCACACAACAAATAACAAGCAATGAAATGAACTTCAACTCAACCATTCCTCGGCGTTGCAAACGCTTTCTTTGAACCACAAGTGATTCTCTGGGACGGGGCATCTATTGTCGATCTCGAGACCAACGCAGGACTGATCATCCAGGCTGAAGCGGCCTACTATATCAGTACCAGGGTAGGGAACCACGCTAATGTCCGAGGTATAGACACAGTTTCTTCTCATAAATGGTGCCAGTAACGTTGTGTCAACAGCAGTTGGATCGCCTTTCACCATCATCGGATAGTTTTGTCCAAGGAAGAGCGAGTTTTCTCCAAGACTATCAATTCTGTACCAGGGAGAAGGTGTTGGCGCTAGCACACTAGTATCCATCCCGAATACCATGCAACGGGTGTGGGAATAGGTCTGGAGAGTGCGACCATGGGATACACCTGCTTCCTTAGTAGTAACATCATCAGTGGGCTGTATACACACGAGAAGAGGTGATCCATCGGAATTAGTTGCCAGGCGCCAAAGAGTATATGGGCGCTGCTCGTCCTCATGCTCGTGGTCATCACCATCGTCATCTCCCCCTTGGTTATAAAAATCTTCAAGTATAGGTGGTGGAATGTTCACAGGACCTTGGAAACACAAGAAGAAGGTTAATTAGTAAAGGGAAACTTGCTAACCCGCATGCATGTGGATGGAACAATTATAATTACGGTGGAAGACAAACGTACCGAAATCATAACGATTCCATGCAAAAATAGTGCCACGAGTGGTGGCAGCAAACACAAGGCCCTCGTATTGAATTGCATCACAGTACTCATGCGTGTACAGAAACTGATTTTTGAGCAATGTCCATCGAGTCAAACCAGCAATGACGGCAACAAGCTTGTCGAAGATAGCAACAACTTCATAGTTGTTGTAATTCCAAGAGCGGTTGGGAACTCGAGAAATTGCTATCTTCAGTAGAAGACAGTCACCATGATTTTATTTGAACGTGCGTACAATACCGGTGTGCTCAACCTCTAGGCAGTCTGCTGAGATTTTTGGAAGTGGAACCCGGTCACGAGTGTACACATTCACAAGTTCCCACTCGCAGTTGGACCCAATGTAAACAACCCAATATCCATTTGCGCCTGCCCAAGCCTTGCCCTCAAGCGATGGCATCTTAACATCATACGTATCATTATCAAGCGGCATCAACTTGCACAGGGCAAGGCCTCCGTCGTGACGGCGCCAGTCATCAGGGTCACGACGAAGAAGATAGGGGAGATCAAACCGCTCCTTGACTCTTGGGTTCCTTGTAATGATGTTATTAGTTGAGTCAAGAATGGGCTTGAACGAACCTGCCATGCTAGCCGAAGTGATGATGTCGCACCGATCAATGAGTTCCTCCACCACGTCATCTTTCAGATCGGGGCAAGAATAACGGGGTCGTGTCCGTCCTGTTCCCTCCATGGAGAAGACGATCGAACAATGGCAGAAGAAAGGGTGAAGGGCTGAAGGAAAATGGAGGAGGGAGAGGAAGAGCGTGCGACAGCAGTTCCAAATCGAGAGGGAAAGGCGAAGAGTCGGTGGACGGTTGCCAGTTTGCCACGGTTCACGAAGGGGCGCCCCGGCCTACACGTCGGTTCGGAAATACTCCTACTACTCGCCGTCGTCTCACTGATATGTTGGAACGGGACCACATGTCAACGAAACATGGTCTGTAATTTCTTGTGCAAAATGCGATCTCGCCGCATTGGCCCGAGGTGCCGCATTAGTTTTTTTGAAAGTTTGCCGCATTAGTTATCGACCTTTATTTTTTTTAACATGCAATCTGAATGGATTGCTCCTGTGGTCATCACACGTGAGCGGATATAGTGATGGTTGATTCGCCCGAGCAACTTATTACTGTGGGAATATGGGACTACCAACAGATTCAAGGAACAGAGAAATGATGGTTGCTTCGTCCTAGCAACTTACTGTGGCGAAGGTGGGGCTCTGTTATTTGACTGCTCACTAGTCATTACTACTGCAGCGCAACGACCGGGGTGAATCTTTCCCTGAAGTTGTGTTGTGCACTCAATATTGCTGCATGGCAGGTGGAGCCGGATGAAGGATGTCCAACATGTCGGCGAAACAAAGTTGAATTGTTTCTGGCATTGCTATCAATCCTTCAGGATTTGTTTATATGTACGCATAATTTTTGATGAAATTGTACTGTGATGCTATGAAGGTTTCAACCCTGGTTCCCGCAGGAAAAAAAAAGGTTTCAACTTAGGATTCATGTGTCCTGCCTCGAGATTATCTCGTTACAACATTCCATCAAATACAAATGAAACTACCATGGCTAATGCATCTCAATGGTTCACAGATCAGCGCCAATATTCACATCACAACTGAAGACAAAGTTGTGAGAAGGTGTACAAATAAAGAAAAAAATATAATTGATCGATGCTGTTCGTAGGCATGGCTCCATTTCCTTGGCACAGTGTTCATTGCTTGGCAGCTAGTTTCACCCTGCTCTGTAGCCAAAAAAGAGGTGTATGAAGGACACCACAATCCGATCATTTTGTGCAGCTCCACTAAAATCGGGCGGACCATCCCTGTTTGCAAAGATATCCAGTCAGTGTGATTACAATAATAGTGGAACTAGATGATGAAACATAACACACATAAATAGATGCCGATCACCTCTACGATCTCTCTTTAGGACTAACTACTTGTTGGAGAAGATTAGGCACGGAGTTGGATGAGGAGGATAGCAAAACCAATCTCCCTTTCCGCAGTCCCATAGAAATGTAAAAATGTTGCCCGTGTGAAATTTTGGCAGAACTGCACAAAACACTCTTCAGAAAAGTGATTTGTACAGTTCACCAAAAGGTCGCAATAGCAACGAGGTGAAAATGGATAGCCCTGTTTGCAAAAGGAGGTCGAAAGGAAACAATTACTTCCCAATAACACGAGTTGAAGACACATACGCCGACAAAAAAGAAGCATGTTCCATGTAAAAAGGGAAAGATAGCACATGGTGGTTTATCAAAAATGGTTTGCGGACGAGATTGCAAGATGGAAAGTACGCCGGCCGAGATACGATTTAAGCAAACAACTAAAGAAAATCCACATGCAGCAACGTGGGAAGATGGGCAGTGGAGCAAGGCCGGAGGAAGCTGTACCTGAGGGTCGTCGGGATGTTACTAGGAGGGCGCCGGCGGCCGGGATATGCCCATAATGCGGCAGCGAGCAAGTGGCGAAGGCCCTAGCGCGCCGGAGCTTGGTCAGAGAGAACGGCGGGTACCGCAGATCGGGACGAGCTACCTCAACGCCGTCGAACGGAGAGACGATGCACACCCCCCCTTTCCGCGGGCGGACGGGATGTGGCCGAATCACTGACCAACGCTGAGAGAGAGAGGCCACGGCGGCCTTGTGTGAGATGGTGTGACGAGAGACAAACCCATTTTTCCATTTTCCCCACGGTAATCGTTTTATATTCTAGGCGTGGTACCCAACCCTCCTTCAAGCAAACAACCGCTACACACGTCAAATTATCACGTGGGCTGCCTTTCGTACAGAAACGAACTCCACCGTGTACCCGCGCAGGTGTGGCCGGGAACGAGACGTGAGTACGTGCGTCCTGCGTGCACTTCTTCTTTAGGTGCAGGTACGTACATAGGTGGGTGTGAGAGAGATGGTTTCTGCGAAATAGAGGCAATGTGTTGATGATATCTCAATCAGAAAACGTAGCATATGCAATGTGTGTGAAACGGAGTCATGGACGTGAGATATCAATAGAATTGAAAACAGGGATGAAGTGTGTGGCTGCGCAATCGATAAAGAGTGCCATCGAATTTGTGTTTGCCCACGTCAAAGATACAGGGCGGCTGGCCTACTGGAATTTTAGAGGGCAGAGGTGCAGTTCTTCTCCGTGGCATGGATACCTACCTACAACGTTCGACTATCGGTGGGTGTGTGGGGGGGGGGGTAGAGACCGGTCGACTAGTATATGTGTGGGGAAGGAGAGAGACCTAGCTATGTATTGAGGGAGATCGATCGACGTCCATGGATATGTGTAGCAGAGGAATAAGGTTGGGAAAAAGACAAAGGTAGAGCATCGGAGGGTTGGTGGTCAGTGGCGGTGCCAGGATACAAACCATGTGATGTCAAGCTTCACTAATAAAAAAAGATCATAAACAGGAATAAAAACATCGTACCTTTATTACAAACCAACATATCTATGGCAGTAGTACTTTGCGACGATGCATACATTGATATGTATGCATAATAGCATCAGTACTAATAGACTGAAATACATCGGTTTCAACATAAGTTATGAGACAATGGTACAAGAAATCATCGCCTATTCTATTGCGCAAATCAGACTTGATATATTTCATTGCGGAAAATGCTCTCTCAACTGTTGCCGTCGCCACCGGCAAGATCAAAGCTAGCTTTACCAAAAGGAATACTAGAGGAAAGGTATTGTACTTCTTTGTCTCGACCAGTTTTCTGCAAAGATCACTAACCCCTTTCAAATTGGAGATTCTTGAATCATCACGAACATTTTCAAGGAAGTTATCAAGTTGGACACTAAGATATTCAATCTTGCTTTCACTCCCAAAATCATCTGGATACAAACGAGCCATTGCTAACACTTTTTCTTTGTCAAAATTAGCAAACAAATCAGAAGGATCCAAAGAAGCCATCCCAAGAAGCAAGGTTGTGCTGCTTTCACTAAAGCGGTCATCAATCTCTACACGTAACATATCAATAATGGCATACATCACACTTCGGTAGTAATTCTTATTTGATATGCCATCGGTCTGAACCTTACGCTTTGATTTCGATCCTCGGGGAATATGCATAGCATCCATATCAGAAAGTTCAATATCTTGTTCAATGCAAAAATCAGTAACCTTTTTAATCATACCTTCCCAACCTTGGTTTCTCATTTCATGTAGCCTTCTTTTGGCTGTGTGAAGATACGACACGGCATTCACAATGTCCTGATCCTTCCTTTGCAAAGCAACGCTTAGATCATTAGTAATCCCAAGTATAGCCTTCATCAAGTGCATCATGAAAACAAAGTCAAATGTTTGAATAGCGTCCAGAACACTATTGCTTTAATCCTATCGAGAGCTTTGCTCGCGTTTTGTGCATTATCATCTACAACTTAAATTACCGAGGGGAACATAACAATCATATTCAAGAGAGAGCTGAAATGAGAACCCCAACGAGTATCCCCAGCTCGTTTAAGTCCAAGTTATTGATTCAAACCTCTACCAGTTTCTAGTTCTCCATTCTGCAGTGCCGTCTGGACTCTTTTTGCTTGTTTCTCTCTAAGCATATCTCTGTTCTTAAAAGAATTTCCCACTGTGGAGAGAAGAACACTCATCCACTCAAAAAGCCATACCACATCTTCATGGTTTTTTGCGACTGCAACTAGTGTGAGCTGAAGTTGATGAGCAAAACAATGGATGCTATGAGCAGACCTAGAATCTTCCATTACTAAAGTTTTCAAACCATTCAAATGCCCTTGCATATTACTAGCTCCATCATAGCCTTGGCCACGAATTCGAGAAGGGCTAAGGTTATGTTTTTTAAGCACTGCATAAATAGCTTGTTGGACAGCAAGAGAAGTTGTTTGAGTAACATGAGAAAGGCCAATAACACGCTCCACAGAAAACCCCCTTTTGTCAACATATTTTATAGCAAGGGCCATTTGTTCCTTGTGAGATACATCAGATTCATCAACCAATATAGCAAAGTATTCATCTCCCAGATCTTCTATGATTGCTTTCACTGTTTCTATCGCACAAGCTTTCACAATATGTTTCTGGATAGTCGAAGAAACCAACTTCAAATTCTGAGGAGCATTCTTCAAAGCAAGAGCAGCCACATCAGGACAACGTGCAACATACCACTCATAAAAAGTTAGAAAATTCCCCTTCCTCAAAGAAGACTCGCTTTCATCATGACCTCGAAATGGCAAGCCCAAAACAAGAAGCAACCTTGCAATATCTATTGACGCAATCAGCCGAGTTTGGTACTCTATATTGTATTTCTTTGTTCCCTTGTGTAAGACAGCTCCAATGGATTGCTTCTGGTTCATTAGATCATCACATCTCTTCATGTTCTGATTATGAGTACTTGAAGGACCCCCAACATGAATATCCAATCTCTTTACATTATTCCAACTTTTCCACCCCTTTGTTGAAAATACATCTCCACCACCATGGCCTAGACTTTCATTCTGAAACAAATAGCAACAAAGACAAAATGTTGCATTTTCCTTTGTACTGTACTCCAACCAAGACTTGTGATCCTTGAACCACTCTTCATTAAAACGACGCTGAACTCCACTGAAATCTGTTTGAAGGAAAGCATGTCCTGTTGGTTGGAACGGGCCTCTCAGGAGGTATGCTCTTCGCACATCATCACGTACTTTGGCACTGTACTGGAAAATTGGTATGCGATTTGCAGGATCTGGCGGAAGATTAGATGTATCAACTTCCTCTTTTTCTTTAGCTGGGCGCGGCCTTGCATTGCTATTAATTAACACACGTTCCAAAGCGGCTCGAGAATCAATAGGAGTCTGTTCTTCCTCATTCGCAGGTGATTGCTGTTGTGTGGTATTTGCAACATTTGAGTTGGACTGCCACTTCTTCACAAATTTATCCATTTATCGAACAAATGACCTGACAAAATAAATCTATTGCTAAGAAAAGGGAAATATGCAATTCTTATTCTTAATAAAAATAATCTCCTACATCCTAAATCTTAATATTGCTAGTGAGAGAAAATCTGGAAAATAATGAACTGTATTGCTGTTTTTGCACATAAAACAAACAAGTAGAAGTAGAAAAGTGGAGAGCCTTGCCTTGTGTAGTTGTGTTGGATCAGATACAGAGTGCCGACTAGTGCAGTAGTATTGATCGATTGATTCAGAGTTTCAGACGGACAATTCGTGTGCAGCCGCAGGTGCGCCCCTCGCGGCTCGCCTGACGGCCTAACGTGGTCGTTACTCACGTCTCACGTTCAGAGTCCAGCCAAAGATCACCGGCGCCGGGAGTCCGGGACAGCAAGTCTGAAGGCGATGCGCTGCGGCGGCCGCCCACGGTCATTGGAGAGGCATGCATGAAGGAGCCAACGAGATCACGTAACTTGGGGATCAAGATCAACTAGTGCGATCAGTTAAGGGATTTTGGATTTCTTCTTGCGATATGGCCCAGTAGTGGCCCAACTAATTGTTACACAAGAAGAAAAATAAGAGAATAGATGGGCCTGTGTAGTTAAATATTCCTGGTTGCCTGGTTCAACGAAGTGGTATGCAGACGTGGGGGTCGATGTCGTACGAGAAACCTGTGTAGTCAAGCGACTACACAGTTATAGCGTGGCTTCGCCACTGTTGGTGGTGGAGTGGCGTCTCACAAATGGTGGGAGAGGCCTGCTAGACAAACGGAGGGTATGAGTGCAATATCAATAAGAGAGGGCAGGGGATGTCTGTCTGTCTATGCACGTTCGTGTGAGAGACGGGTCGGGAGGTATTCAAGGATGATGAGGGGAGAAGATATGGTTGTGGTAAGCATGCGTAACTACATAGGAAGATCAACCGTGGTGTGTCCGAGAAAAGGAGAGACATAACTAGTGAGGTAAGTGTATCGGTGCTTGGTGAAAACGAATTATAGTCGACCTGGCTATATGTAGGGAGATCAGTTCATATAGAGGCCTGCATGTGTTAGAAGCAAATAAGGTCCGGAGAGGCAGACAGGGGGAGAGGGTGTGGCTAGGAGGTGGTGTCAGAGGCCTGCCATGTCGAGGGGGGAGGAGTGTGCTAGCATGTGATTAATGAAAAGAGGGGCGGGAGTGAGCACCTGTGTGGAATCGTATTGGACATATGGGGGCATGGACGGTGAGAAGAGAAGAGAGGAAGTATATATGTGTTTGTTGTAGGCACACATGGCTAGAGAGGTATATCGACCGGTGTGTGCCAGAAAGAAGGAGTCGGGGGCCTACACACACCGCTGGTGGACGACCTAAAGAGAAATAATGAACGTGCGCGATGGAGGGGACGCTAAGGGTGTCTGAGGGGGGCGGGCGTGTGCATGCACGATAGAAAGTTAGCGCTAGCTAGCTACAAATAGAAGAGGATCGTGAAGGTGTAAAAGATGAACAAAGATCATAATTCATTATAAAAAAGTGGATACGGATACTTGAAAGAAGATATCATAATGTAGAACATTGATTATATTTTGGGCTAATGTGTGGCTTTTGCAACTCAGGTGTAAATACTTGTCATAATGTAGGGGGCGGGGCACTATACTTTGTGTGATAAACCCGGTGTACGTATGGAACATGGTTTAGATTACGAATATATAGTTAGTACATCAAATGTACTATTATTTGGAATCAACATCAAGTGTATTCAAAAAATAGAATTCGAGTTCACGTAGTACACATAGTTCATATCTATCTCTATAGTAATCATGTGGTGTGTTATTAAGGTAATACACGAATGATGGTTGAAGTTGGCAACAATCATGATTGTAGATTCTTATTGAAATAGAGAAATGAATTCAAATTTAGTTCGAATTGCAGCGGTAGTATAGACATTAGGAATGCACTAAAATTTTGGTATGAGTAGGTTACATGCATTATACAGAAGCGAAAAAATTTAATCGGACATAACATGGATTCATACTCCCTCCTTCCATCTATATAGGCAGTAATGAGATTTTTAAGACCGCCTTTCAATATTGAGAAGATTAATAGTACATGACATGCACAATGTGAAAATTATATCATTGAAAGAACCTTTCACAGGCGAAGTTAACGGTGTGCTTCGTGTAAGTTGCATGTCATATATCATTGCTCTAATATTTGGTCAAATTTAGCATCAAAAAACGCATTAGGCCCTATATAGATGGAAGGAGGGAGTAGCTTTGAATAGCATTTGTATAGTAAAATGGGGCAAGACTCTCTCTTTGTGTGGTGTGAATAGTTTTATTTTTTCGTTTTCTTTTTGGTTGAGGTAAGTGCGAATTGATTTGGTACGTACAAGTACAATATTACTACACATTAGGCTTGTCCCTAAAATTCAACCCGCGTCTTGTTATATCCCGAAAATTCAGATATCGTGCTCCCAAAACTGGCGCCTTCACAACCCGCGCCTTGCTATCCCGAAATTACAACGTGCGCGAAAACTCCCTCCAGCTGCCAAATCCCGACACGCGAAATCCCCCTTCTAACCCTGAGCCGAAAGGGCCGCTAGTTCAAATCGGTGGGGGGTACTTTTGTAACACACCCTACATTTTGGACAAGCGCGTCCCTAAGTCATGCTTCACCCCCTCCCATCGCCCCCTTTTCGCCATTCGAAATCCCAGGCCGCCATAACCTGTCCGCTCCAGCCGCGAAACCCCACCCTCCTCCGTCTGCCACGTCACCGCTGCCCAGCTGGAGCCTCTTCCCCGACGACGTCGTCCACCGCAACAGCTCGACGTCCCTCGTCCACCTCCCCGGATGAGGATTCGTCGTCCATCTCGTCGTCCCGCCGGTTCAGCCGCCCCGTCCTCCACCTCCAAGGAGCTGCTCCGACGATTGCCTCGTCTATCGCAGCTGCTCCATCCCCACAGCGCCGCCTTAACCTACTCCACCGGAACCGCAGCATCCTCACCGACTCCTCGGACGAAGCCGAGGCCTACTCGGTGCCACCAAAAAGGTTGTACACTCATCGCATCGCACCTTCTCCTTAACTCGACCTCCCGGCGCCGACGGTGCTCCATCCCGCACCCCCATGGAGCGGCTACCTCGAAGCCGGCGCCGCGGGCGACATCTCCATGGCGGCTCTCCCCCAGTGCGAGGCTCCTTCGGCGGCGGCGTCCATACCAGCCGGATTTGCTGCTGCTGCTCCGGCTCTCGCTCGCTCGCGCTGCTGCTCCGGCTCTCGCTCGATCGCTCGCTCGCCCAGCTGCTGCTGCTGCTCTCCCCCTCCCTCGTGCTGCTGCTCTGCTCCGATTAAGCCACACTTCAGTCGACTGAATCGAGTTTTGGGTCAGTCGATTTTCAGGGGTTGGGG
>NC_057799.1:601032898-601054793 GCF_018294505.1 Triticum aestivum
GCATCGGGGACGGGGGCTCACCGGAGAGGTACCCCACTATCTATATTAGGGTTCAGGGTGGGGGCGGGGGGCCTAGAGGGCTGGCCGGGGCGGCGGTGGCGAGTTGTTTCGGGGCGGCGCTGGGGTTGGCGGTTAGGCCGGTGGTGGCTGGCGGCTCAGGGGGTGCAGGTTGAAGATGAACTGCAGGCCCTCCCTAAACTACATGTCAAGTGCCTCTCTGCTACCATTGCGTTTAGTTTTGACAGTAGCATTCAGATTCCACAGTAAATTTCAGTTTCGACAGTTAATTTCAGAGTCAACAGTTTTTACCTCATCTGTTGTAGTGAGGTGGTTTTTGGTGATGTTAATTATACATCCATTTTACATCATCTATTGGAGATGCTATTAGAATCCCACTTGAGATTGACGATGTCTGTCTTGTGCTGCTTCAGCCTTGACGTCTTACGGCTCACCGGAGCTGCTCCAACGACAGAACGATCCATCACAATAGAGCAGTGCCCTGGACGCCGTCTACAGATTCCTCAGATCTTCCTCCACACCTCCGACAGCCACCTCTGCCTCAACTGCTTCAGCGACCAACCCAATGATGCTGAGGTCGACACGGCTACGGCAAAGAGGTTGTACACTTGTTGCATCACTTATTACTATACATTCACGTCGATCCATTAAGGCTATTTTGGTTCAACGGAAAAACATAGCAATAGGGAATTTTCCAATGGCACTCTACTATTCAATTATTCATGCATTTTCTTGAAAGGAATGAAGCAAAACATCCACTGGACCTACTTTTCAAAATCCTATGCATGAAAACAAGACCAAGTGCATTAGTGCCAGAATAATATTCTAACTGTACACGCTTTCATATGGTTTCACTTTATTTTGGCCATGTTTCTTTGCATTCCTCTGCTCTTCCAATTACTCTAAACCAAACAACCAGGTTGACAGAAATCCTGTGTTTACAAATGCTCTATTTACCATGTGCGTTTTCCTATCCTATTCCGGTGTTTTTCCTATCCCAGCGTTTTAAGAATCATGCAAGCCAAATGAGCCCTTACAGAATTACTTCAGTTACAGGTACATGTCGAAGGGAACTTTGTGTGGTTTGTCCTGCTCCTGCCGCGATGTCGTCCACCTCACCTGAGCTGCTCCATCGACAGAAGCATCCACCAAACCAGACATCACGACTCCTGACCGTCTTTCGCCGCCTCAGATCTCCTTCCCTGCCACCGGCACCCACCGCAACGGCATCACCATCATCGACTCAGCAGATGAACCTGAGGAGTACACGGGTCCACAAGAGAGGTCGCACTCTTTTGTTTCTGCTTATGTTATGCATTGCTTAAACTTACCTGCTACTTTATCGTCCTGTTCAGCTCTTGGACTCCCAAGTCAGGTCCAAATTAATATTAAAACTTGAGTTCATAATTAGTTGTGGGGCACATATCGAGGCAGCAATGAATAGTATGTCTGTCTAATATCTGGTTCACCTAGGGTATGCCTGTGTTGTTCATCTTGGGTGGGAAACAAATAGTAAAGCAATCATCATCTGTCTTTTTATTAATTTAAAGCAATCATCAGCCTGCTATCGTTATTTTTGGATCCATCCACTGGTTGTTACCATCACTCTAAATTTCTGCATGCTCTCCTTACATAATCTCACCATATTTTTTCGTATGCATGTCAGTTATTGTACACAGTCATGCTGAACATGTAGAGAAAAAGAGAAGAGTTTTGTGCGGCAATACAATGTCAGGCAGACATCGCTCCATGGTGGGTTCAATGGAAAATCCTCCCCACCCCTCTCCAGATTGTAATCCAGAGGAAGATATCTGTTCTGAGGCGGATTCAGACGCCGCTGACCACTCCTATTTACCCCCCAAGGTGTTTGCTCTACCTTGGCATGATGATGTTAGTCATATCATGCATATGTTGCCTTGCAGTGCCTACTTTTGATATCATATATGTCATTTGCTTAGTTTAGACATGTTATCTGTTTTAGTTAAACAATATACATGTCAACTATTTCATGCCCTCTTTTTTCCACACTATCTATTGCATCTGTCTCTCATACAATGTCTGTACATTCAACTATGTTTCCTGTTTATCAGCCATTTGAATTGGAGCGGGTGATGCCAGTATCTAGCGGAATAAAAACACGGTCTTCAAATATAACAGTGCTACCTCTTTGTGGAGATAGCACCCCAGTTGTACATGCACAAGAACCAGCCCTACCACACATAACCCAAACTCTCGCAGATTGTGCCCCTACTACGATGGACAGAGAACCAGCTTCACCCAATCTAACCCCAGCCCCAGCCGATAGTAACCCGGTTCCTGTTGACACAACACTATCTCCACCACAGAGCTCCCAAACAAGAGCAGTTAGTAAGGCAGCTCTAGTTCCCAAAGGGCCAGTACTATCACGGCGAACCCCAACTCCACCAGTTAGTACGCCTATTCCTGTGGAGGAAGCACAACCAGCTAGTCGTAGTTTAGCATCTATCGCATTTGATGTTGTTAAATCGTATGTGTGTATCTTCCCATCTTGGAAATATTATACTGAAGATGAAGGAAAATGCCAGTTGCAGGTGTTTGTCCAGGAGTTATGTGTAAGTAATGTTATTCATGGCAATTACTTTGCTTCGTCCCATACATCCTACCTCCATGATGGTTATAATACAGCAAATTTTCCCATTTTTCTCTATAGAGAAGGACCGATTTGGAAACTGAGGATGAGGTAACATGTGCTAATACCTCTGCTATCTTCAAGAATGCTTGGTGGCAGTATCGGAATTACCTGAAGAAAACATACTTCACCGGCAAAGAAACTCATCAAATTCCCTTACGTTCTCCTAAGACACATTTACTGGACGATGACTGGGAACGCCTTGTTCTGTACTGGTCCCGAACCAAGAATGTGGTAAGGTCTATGAGCTCATTTTCTATTTTTAAGTATTATATTCTTGCGTCTTACTATACTCTGTTCATGTAGAACAAGTGCCTAAACCTGAAGAACAACTGTTCTAATTTAAGATTCCATTGCTATCATAGTTCAAAAAAGCGCTAGGCGTTAATTGTGTGTTTGCCACCGCCTTGCGCTTTACTGACCAAAGCGCATGCTTATGCGCAGTTATGCACATATTAAGCGTAGTTATGCGCAATGCATTTTGCCAACGCCTAGAGACTAGGCGCGCTTAAGCGCTCGCTTAGGCACGCCTTTTTTAACTATGATTGCTTTGCTCTTGTATCACTGTATTTACTAATACACACTTTTTTAAGTTGAACAATCCAATCGAAACTCCAATGGCACAACAGGTATGTTCACGCATGTTTCTTTAACAGGTTTGCTCTTATCAATAGCTCTTTTGATTTCAATTTCAATTGTGTATACAGTTGACTTTCATATCATGCACATTACTAGCAACACAACAGAGCCAATAGTGTTGTTGTACATGTAGACCCGTGGTACCCATCTGAAATCTTGTTGTGCCATGTAGTTTCCCACGCTTTGTATTCTTTCACTGCTGCTTTGTCTTGAACTGATATGATTTGAACCGTGTCTCTATTTTGATTTGGCAAGACAATGCAGTGACCATAGGACATAAATATATGTTTGTTTGATGCTTTTATTATGTACTAGTACTTGGCAATAGAAGACTTGGTAGTTTAATCCTGTCCACCTTACTAATGAACTGGTTCACCGAAATGAGTTTCCTATACTAGTATATGCTAAACTTGTTATGTGTCTGTTTGTTTCTTCTTTTAGAATGCTGCCAGAATATTGGGGAAGAGTGCCTTATTAAGCAATGGTAAAAGAAATAATGCAGATAAGGTTCAGGATAGTGACACATCCTTGTTGGTCTCCAACAAAGCTGATAAAACAGCTAAGGAAGACTATCTTGAAGACAGCGAGACAACCCCAAAGTCCTGTCTTGGTTTAGTGTTCGAGTTACTGGCCACTACCGCTTGCACAAGCTATTCAAACTCACTATCTGAATCAGTTCGGTTTCTTGAGTCTCAACTACAAGCTGAAAGACATCGATTAGCTGTGCTGCGACAAGAAGCGGAAGGACTGCGGAAGTCCCTGGAGCATTCAGATGCATACTTTCTGGTGCAACAGCAAGCGTTGGAGGATTTTAGCGCCAAACAGGACAAAGCTAATCAGCTTGCTAAGCTTATTGCCAGCATGGTGAATACCCAGGATAACGTTTCTTGAGCTCTCCTGGAGTTGTTTCAGTTATGCTCTTGTTTTGCTGCCGCGTTTATTTGCACTGGTGGCCAATTTTGACGGCCAGTGTATGTAATATGCTGCTTTGTTCCCTATATTTGCACTGGTGGCGAACTTTGATGCCTAGTGGATGTAATATGTGTAATAGCGGTAATAGGCTAGCATTAATTGCTTTCTTATTCATTTCCTTATTGTCTTGTTTAGTTGTTTGCTTGTAGTCACTGCAGTTCTTTTTCTTTGTTTTTCTAGTGGCCACAATAGCCTATTTTTGGTAACTAGGCCAAAATAATCATGCCAACACACGGACTGTTGTAACCATGGGCCTCCTGCAGGCCATATGATCCATGGGCCTTCGTCCGGCTGTAGGATCCATCGGCCTTCTATACGGGCCGTAGCATCCATCGGCCTTCTATACGGGCCTTAGGGTCCATGGGCCTTCTACGGGCCGTAGGGTCCATGGGCCTTCTACGGGACGTACGACCCATGGGCCTTCTCCGGGCCGTAGACCCATGGGCCTCATACGGGCCGTAGATCCAAAGGGCCTTCTACGGGGCGTATCATCATTTCGCCAATCTTGGGCCGTACAATTCATGGACCATAACGGGCCGTTAATAGGCCGTATTTGATAACTCTATGAAAGCAGCCCAACGGGGTTTTTTTTTGACATGAAAATGGCCCAACGTATTAATGGTCCACAAACGGGCCGATTGTAACGACGGGCTGAATTTGGCCCACAAGAAGAAAATGACAGTAACGGGTCGTATGTAACCGAATGCTGCAAATGAGCCCAAGAATCAATGGGCCCTGAGAAGGCCAAAAGATAACTTGGGCTGGAAACGGCCCAATAGAATAACGGGTCGTTAATGGGTATAAAGTGATACACTGTTCATTACGGGCCAGTTTCACCACGGGCCGTTAATGGGCCAAGAGTTACAAAGGGCCTCATATGGGCCGAAAGAAGTCATGGGCCACACATGGGCCGGAAGTTAAAACGGGCTGGAATCATATTGGACGGCCCAGATGACGCTACTGGGCCTAATTCGGATAGGGCGAACCGGCCATGGGTTAGCGGGCTGTAAATGGGCTATATGCGAACATGCCGTTAACAGGCTTTCCGTGGGCCGGCCCGCCACCTTTTGACCAAGTCAAATGGGCCAGCCTTTTCACAGGAATGGGTCTCTGTTGGGCCGTGCCACGTGTCGACGTATCATAGGCGCCTTCGGTCCAATGAGCGGATGACATCTGTCCCAACGGTGAGCCGACACGTGTTTCCTCCAGCCAATGATGATTTTACACGTGGAAAATCCCCATTGGTTGGGGCTGTTAACGGGTTATCGGATCCAAAACCCGACCCGATAGCTTAACGACGTTCTGTTACGGTGGATGCCACGTGTCGGGCACCCTTGACGAAAGCACTTCTGTGACGCACGATTTATCGTCATGGAAGTGGACACTTCCGTGATGATAATTTTGGTAATGTCATGGAACACTTGTATGACAGCATAGGTATGACGATCTTGATTCTGTCATAAATATATCATGGATGTACATGCATGACAAAAAACGCGACCTACTGTGACAAACACGTATCATCACGGAAGTGTATTTTTTTGTAGTGATACATGTGTGAATACATAGACAAACTGATTGTCACTAGTATGCCTCTAATTGACTAGCTCGTTGATCAAAGATGGTTATGTTTCCTAGCCATAGACATGAGTTGTCATTTGATTAACAGGATCACATCATTAGGAGAATGATGTGATTGACATGACCCATTCCGTTAGCATTAGCACACGATCGTTTAGTATGTTGCTATTGCTTTCTTCATGACTTATACATGTTCCTATGACTATGAGATTATGCAACTCCCGTTTACCGGAGGAACACTTTGTGTGCTACCAAACGTCACAATGTAACTGGGTGATTATAAAGGAGCTCTACAGGTGTCTCCAAAGGTATTTGTTGGGTTGGCGTATTTCGAGATTAGGATTTGTCACTCCGATTGTCAGAGAGGTATCTCTGGGCCCTCTCGGTAATGCACATCACTTAAGCCTTGCAAGCATTGCAACTAATGAGTTAGTTGCGGGATGATGTATTACAGTAGGAGTAAAGAGACTTGCCGGTAACGAGATTGAACTAGGTATTGAGATACTGACGATCAAATCTCCGGCAAGTAACATACCGATGACAAAGGGAACAACGTATGTTGTTATGCGGTATGACCGATAAAGATCTTCGTAGAATATGTGGGAGCCAATATGAGCATTCAGGTTCCGCTATTGGTTATTGACCGGAGACGTGTCTCGGTCATGTCTACATAGTTCTCGAACCTGTAGGGTCCGCACGCTTAACGTTACGATGACAGTTATATTATGAGTTTATATGTTTTGATGTACCGAAGGTTGTTCGGAGTCCCAGATGTGATCACGGACATGATAAGGAGTCTCGAAATGGTCGAGACATGAAGATTGATATATTGGAAGCCTATGTTTGGATATCGGAAGTGTTCCAGGTGAAATCAGGATTTTACCGGATTACGGGAGGTTACCGGAACCCCCCGGGAACTTAATGGGCCTTAGTGGCCCTTGGTGGAAGAGAGGAGAGGACGCCAGGGCAGGGCCGCGCGCCCCTCCCCCCAGTGCAAATAGGACAAGGAGAGGGGGGAGGCGCCCCCCTTTCCTTCCACCCCTCCACCTCTTCCCCCTCTCTCTCCTAGTCCAACATGGAAAAGGGGGGAGTCCTACTCCCGGTAGGAGTAGGACTCCTCCTGGCGCGCCTCTCCCCTTGTCCGGCCGCACACCCCTTGCTCCTTTATATACGGGGGCAGGGGGGCACCTCTAGACACACAAGTTGATCAGTTGATCTCTCCCAACCGTGTGCGGTGCCCCCCTCGATAATACTGTAGCGGTGCTTAGGCGAAGCTCTGCGTCGGTAGAACATCAACATCGTCACCACGCTCGTGCTGACGAAACTCTCCCTCAACACTCGGCTGGATCGGAGTCCGAGGGACGTCATCGGGCTGAACGTGTGTTGAACTCAGAGGTGCCGTACGTTCGGTACTTGATCGGTCGGATCGTGAAGACGTACGACTACATCAACCGCGTTGTCCTAAACGCTTCCGCTTTCGGTCTACGAGGGTACGTGGACAACACTCTCCCTCTCGTTGCTATGCATCACCATGCTCTTGCGTGTGCGTAGGAAAATCTTTGAAATTACTACGTTCCCCAACAGTGGCATCTGAGCCTGGTTTTATGCGTAGATGTCATATGCACGAGTAGAACACAAGTGAGTTGTGGGCGATATAAGTCATACTGCTTACCAGCATGTCATACTTTGGTTCGGCAGTATTGTGAGATGAAGCGGCCCGAACGACATTACGCGTACGCTTACGCGAGACTGGTTTCACCGTTGCGAGCACTCGTTGCTTAAAGGTGACTGGCGGGTGTCTGTCTCTGTCACTTTAGTTGAACCGAGTGTGGCTACGCCTGGTCCTTGCGAAGGTCAAAACAGCACCAACTTGACAAACTATCATTGTGGTTTTGATGCATAGGTAAGAACGGTTCTTGCTAACCCCGTAGCAGCCACGTAAAATTTGCAACAACAAAGTAGAGGACGTCTAACTTGTTTTTGCAGGGCATGTTGTGATGTGATATGGTCAAGACGTAATGCTATATTTTATTGTATGAGATAATCATGTTTTGTTACCGAGTTATCGGCAACTGGCAGGAGCCATATGGTTGTCGCTTTATTGTATGCAATGCAATCGCCCTGTAATGCTTTACTTTATCACTAAGCGGTAGCAATAGTCGTAGAAGCATAAGATTGGCGAGACGACAACGATGCTACGATGGAGATCAAGGTGTCGCGCCGGTGACGATGGTGATCATGGAGGTGCTTCGGAGATGGAGATCACAAGCACAAGATGATGATGGCCATATCATATCACTTATATTGATTGCATGTGATGTTTATCTTTTATGCATCTTATCTTGCTTTGATTGACGGTAGCATTATAAGATGATCCCTCACTAAATTATCAAAGTATAAGTGTTCTCCCTGAGTATGCACCGTCGCGAAAGTTCTTCGTGCTGAGACACCACGTGATGATCGGGTGTGATAGGCTCTACGTTCAAATACAACGGGTGCAAAACAGTTGCACACGCGGAATACTCAGGTTAAACTTGACGAGCCTAGAATATAACAGAGATGGCCTTGGAACACGGAGACCGAAAAAAGGTCGAGCGTGAATCATATAGTAGATATGATCAACATAGTGATGTTCACCATTGAAACTACTCCATCTCACGTGATGATCGGACATGGTTTAATTGATTTGGATCACGTGATCACTTAGAGGATTAGTGGGATGTCTATCTAAGTGGGAGTTCTTAAGTAATATGATTAATTGAACTTAAATTTATCATGAACTTAGTACCTGATAGTATCTTGCTTGTCTATGTTGATTGTAGATAGATGGCCCGTGTTGTTGTTCCGTTGAATTTTAATGCGTTCCTTGAGAAAGCAAAGTTGAAAGATGATGGTAGCAATTACACGGACTGGGTCCGTAACTTGAGGATTATCCTCATTGCTGCACAGAAGAATTACGTCCTGGAAGCACCGCTGGGTGCCAGGCCTGCTGCAGGAGCAACACCAGATGTTATGAACGTCTGGCAGAGCAAAGATGGTGACTACTCGATAGTTCAGTGTGCCATTCTTTACGGCTTAGAACCGGGACTTCAACGCAACGACATTTTGAACGTCATGGAGAATATGAGATGTTTCAGGAGTTGAAGTTAATATTTCAAGCAAATGCTCGGATTGAGAGATATGAAGTCTCCAATAAGTTCTATAGCTGCAAGATGGAGGAGAATAGTTCTGTCAGTGAGCATATACTCAAGATGTCTGGGTATAATAATCACTTGATTCAACTGGGAGTTAATCTTCCGGATGATAGCGCCATTGACAGAATTCTCCAATCACTGCCACCAAGCTACAAAAGCTTCGTGATGAACTATAACATGCAAGGGATGGAAAAGACAATTCCCGAGCTCTTCGCAATGCTAAAGGCTGCGGAGGTAGAAATCAAGAAGGAGCATCAAGTGTTGATGGTCAACAAGACCACTAGTTTCAAGAAAAAAGGGCAAAGGGAAGAAGAAGGGGAACTTCAAGAAGAACAGCAAGCAAGTTGCTGCTCAGGAGAAGAAACCCAAGTCTGGACCTAAGCCTGAAACTGAGTGCTTCTACTGCAAGCAAACTGGTCACTGGAAGCGGAACTGCCCCAAGTATTTGGCGGATAAGAAGGATGGCAAGGTGAACAAAGGTATATGTGATATACATGTTATTGATGTGTACCTTACTAATGCTCGCAGTAGCACCTAGGTATTTGATACTGGTTCTGTTGCTAATATTTGCAACTCGAAACAGGGGCTACGGATTAAGCGAAGATTGGCTAAGGACGAGGTGACGATGCGCGTGGGAAATGGTTCCAAAGTCGATGTGATCGCAGTCAGCACGCTACCTCTACATCTACCTTCGGGATTAGTATTAGACCTAAATAATTGTTATTTGGTGCCAGCGTTGAGCATGAAATTATATCTGGATCTTGTTTGATGCGAGACAGTTATTCATTTAAATCAGAGAATAATGGTTGTTCTATTTATATGAGTAATATCTTTTATGGTCATGCACCCTTGAAGAGTGGTCTATTTTTATTGAATCTCGATAGTAGTGATACACATATTCATAATGTTGAAGCCAAAAGATGCAGAGTTGATAATGATAGTGCAACTTATTTGTGGCACTGCCGTTTAGGTCATACCGGTGTAAAGCGCATGAAGAAACTCCATACTGATGGACTTTTGGAAGCGCTTGAATATGAATCACTTGGTACTTGCGAACCGTGCCTCATGGGCAAGATGACTAAAACACCGTTCTCCGGTACTATGGAGAGAGCAACAGATTTGTTGGAAATCATACATACAGATGTATGTGGTTCGATGAATGTTGAGGCTCGTGGCGGATATCGTTATTTTCTCACCTTCACAGATGATTTAAGCAGATATGGGTATATCTACTTAATGAAACATAAGTCTGAAACTTTTGAAAAGTTCAAAGAATTTCAGAGTGAAGTTGAAAATCATCGTACCAGCAAAATAAAGTTTCTACGATCTGATCGTGGAGGTGAATATTTGAGTTACGAGTTTGGTCTACATTTGAAACAATGCGGAATAGTTTCGCAACTCACGCCACCCGGAACACCACAGCGTAATGGTGTGTCCGAACGTCGTAATTGTACTTTACTTGATATGGTGCGATCTATGATGTCTCTTACTGATTTACCGCTATCGTTTTGGGGTTATGCTTTAGAGACGGCTGCATTCCCGTTAAATAGGACACCATCAAAATCCGTTGAGACGACGCCTTATGAACTATGGTTTGGCAAGAAACCAAAGTTGTCGTTTCTTAAAGTTTGGGGCTGCGATGCTTATGTGAAAAAGCTTCAACCTGATAAGCTCAAACCCAAATCGGAGAAATGTGTCTTCATAGGATACCCAAAGGAGACTATTGGGTACACCTTCTATCACAAATCCGAAGGCCAGAGTTTTTTGCTAAATTTGGAGTTTTTCTAGAGAAGGAGTTTCTCTCGAAAGAAGTGAGTGGGAGGAAAGTAGAACTTGATGAGGTAACTGTACCTACTCCCTTATTGGAAAGTAGTTCATCGCAGAAACCGGTTTCTACGACACCTACACCAATTAGTGAGGAAGTTAATGATGATGATCATGAAACTTCAGATCAAGTTGTTACTGAACGTCATAGGTCAACCAGAGTAAGATCCGCACCAGAGTGGTACGGTAATCCTGTTCTGGAAGTTATGTTACTAGACCATGACGAACCTACGAACTATGAAGAACCGATGGTGAGCCCAAATTCCGCGAAATGGCTTGATGGCATGAAATCTGAGATGGGATCCATGTATGAGAACAAAGTGTGGACTTTGGTTGACTTGCCCGATGATCGGCAAGCAATTGACAATAAATGGATCTTCAAGAAGAAGACTGACGCTGACGGTAATGTTACTGTCTACAAAGCTCAACTTGTTGCGACAGGTTTTCGACAAGTTCAAGGGATTGACTACGATGAGACCTTCTCACCCGTAGCGATGCTTAAGTCTGTCCGAATCATGTTAGCAATTGCCGCATTTTATGATTATGAAATTTGGCAAATGGATGTCAAAACTGCATTTCTGAATGGATTTCTGGAAGAAGAGTTGTATATGATGCAACCAGAAGGTTTTATCGATCCAAAGGGAGCTAACAAAGTGTGCAAGCTCCAACGATCCATTTATGGACTGGTGCAAGCCTCTCGGAGTTGGAATAAACGCTTTGATAGTGTGATCAAAGCATTTGGTTTTGTACAGACTTTTGGAGAAGCCTATATTTACAAGAAAGTGGGTGGGAGCTCCATAGCATTTCTGATATTATATGTGGATGACATATTACTGATAGGAAATGATATAGAATTTCTGGATAGCATAAAGGGATACTTGAATAAGAGTTTTTCAATGAAAGACCTCGGTGAAGCTGCTTACATATTGGGCATTAAGATCTATAGAGATAGATCAAGACGCTTAATTGGACTTTCACAAAGCACATACCCTGACAAAGTTTTGAAGAAGTTCAAAATGGATCAAGCAAAGAAAGGGTTCTTGCCTGTGTTACAAGGTGTGAAGTTGAGTAAGACTCAATGCCCGACCACTGAAGAAGATAGAGAGAAAATGAAAGATGTTCCCTATGCTTCAGCCATAGGCTCTACCATGTATGCAATGCTGTGTACCAGACCTGATGTGTGCCTTGCTATAAGTCTAGCAGGGAGGTACGAAAGTAATCCAGGAGTGGATCACTGGACTGCGGTCAAGAACATCCTGAAATACCTGAAAAGGACTAAGGATATGTCTCGTTTATGGAGGTGACAAAGAGCTCATCGTAAATGGTTACGTTGATGCAAGCTTTGACACTGATCCGGACGATTCTAAATCGCAAACCGGATACGTGTTTACATTAAACGGTGGAGCTGTCAGTTGGTGCAGTTCTAAACAAAGCGTCATGTCGGGATCTACGTGTGAAGCGGAGTACATAGCTGCTTCGGAAGCAGCCAATGAAGGAGTCTGGATGAAGGAGTTCATATCCGATCTAGGTGTCATACCTAGTGCATCGGGTCCAATGAAAATCTTTTGTGACAATACTGGTGCAATTGCCTTGGCAAAGGAATCCAGATTTCACAAGAGAACCAAACACATCAAGAGACGCTTCAATTCCATTCGGGATCTAGTCCAGGTGGGAGACATAGAAATTTGCAAGATGCTTACGGATCTGAATGTTGCAGACCTGTTGACTAAGCCTCTTCCATGAGAAAAACATGATCAGCACCAAGGCTCCATGGGTGTTAGAATCATTACTGTGTAATCTAGATTATTGACTCTAGTGCAAGTGGGAGACAGAAGGAAATATGCCCTAGAGGCAATAATAAAGTTATTATTTATTTCCTTATATCATGATAAATGTTTATTATTGATGCTAGAATTGTATTAACCGGAAACATAATACATGTGTGAATACATAGACAAACAGATTGTCACTAGTATGCCTCTACTTGACTAGCTCGTTGATCAAAGATGGTTATGTTTCCTAGCCATAGACATGAGTCGTCATTTGATTAACGGGATCACATCATTAGGAGAATGATGTGATTGACATGACCCATTCCGTTAGCATTAGCACACGATCGTTTAGTATGTTGCTATTGCTTTCTTCATGACTTATACATGTTCCTATGACTATGAGATTATGAAACTCCCGTTTACCAGAGGAACACTTTGTGTGCTACCAAACGTCACAACATAACTGGGTGATTATAAAGGAGCTCTACAGGTGTCTCCAAAGGTATTTGTTGGGTTGGCGTATTTCGAGATTATGACTTGTCACTCCGATTGTCGGAGAGGTGTCTCTGGGCCCTCTCGGTAATGCACATCACTTAAGCCTTGCAAGCATTGCAACTAATGAGTTATTTGCGGGATGATGTATTACAGTACGAGTAAAGAGACTTGCCGGTAACGAGATTGAACTAGGTATTGAGATACCGACGATCGAATCTCGGGCAAGTAACATACCCATGCTAAAGGGAACAACATATGTTGTTATGCGGTCTGATCGATAAAGATCTTCGTAGAATATGTGGGAGCCAATATGAGCATCCAGGTTCCGCTATTGGTTATTGAGCGGAGACGTGTCTCGGTCATGTCTACATAGTTCTCGAACCCGTAGAGTCCGCACGCTTAACGTTACGATGACAGTTATATTATGGGTTTATATGTTTTGATGTACCGAAGGTTGTTCGGAGTCCCGGATGTGATCATGGAAATGACGAGGAGTCTAGAAATGGTCGAGACATGAAGATTGATATATGGAAGCCTATGTTTGGATATCGGAAGTGTTCCGGGTGAAATCGGGGTTTTACCGGAGTACCGGGAGGTTACCGGAACCCCCCGGGAACTTAATGGGCCTTAGTGGGCCTTGGTGGAAGAGAGGAGAGGAGGCGAGGGCAGGGCCGCGCGCCCCTCCCCCCCTAGTCCGAATAGGACAAGGAGAGGGGGGGCGGCTCCCTCCCTTTCCTTCCTCCCCTCCACCTCTTCCCCCTCTCTCTCCAAGTCCAACATGGAAAAGGGGGGGAGTCCTACTCCCGGTAGGAGTAGGACTCCTCCTGGCGCGCCTCTCCCCTTGGCCGGCCGCACCCCCCTTGCTCCTTTATATACGGGGGTAGGGGGGCACCTCTAGACACACAAGTTGATCAGTTGATCTCCCCCCTCCACCATAGTCCACCTCGATAATACTGTAGCGGTGCTTAGGCGAAGCTCTGCGTCGGTAGAACATCAACATCGTCACCACGCCATTGTGCTGACGAAACTCTCCCTCAACACTCGGCTGGATCGGAGTTCGAGGGACGTCATCGGGCTGTACGTGTGCTGAACTCGGAGGTGCCGTACGTTCGGTACTTGATCGGTCGGATCGTGAAGACATACGACTACATCAACCGCGTTGTGCTAAACGCTTCCGCTTTCGGTCTACGAGGGTACGTGGACAACACTCTCCCTCTCGTTGCTATGCATCACCATGATCTTGCGTGTGCGTAGGAATTTTTTTGAAATTACTACGTTCCCCAACAGATACATAATCAAATAGCAATTAATTAAATACAATGTTACAAGGCAAAAGGTACTGACAAGTGGAATGCAGACATCAACGTGTGCAGTGGCATTGGCTTTATTCAACATTTTGGTAAGAGTAAATGTAGATATGATAATTTGGAGAAAGTGGAGGGCAGGGCAGATAAGATGTAGACTAATGCTAGGCAATCAACTATCTCGTGATGCATCTACAGTAATACCACCACCGTCCGTTATTAGTTGTCGCTCAAATGGATGTATCTAGCACTATTAAGTTCTAAATACATCCAATTGATCAACAATTAATTCGATACTGCGGGAGTACATGACAACAGGTACTTACATGAGCAATCCAAAACTTCATAACCATTGTGTTAATTCTACATTTATCTAAGACTAAATATAGATCTTATAATTTCAAGCAAAGGAAGGATAAAGAAGCAAACATTTACAGTGATGCTACATAATCAAACAGCAATGAGTGTAAGTATGCTGACAAAGGGCAAGAGGTACTGACAAGAGCAATGCAGAGCCCAGTATTGTCGTGAGATCCTATGATCCTTTGAGCAAGGAGATTCAACTGAAATTAGTTTTCATACAAGAGAGCAGGTAAGGCACATGCAGAAATTTAGGAGTTAAAATTTTGAATTCATATCATAGACAGTACCTGACGCTGGGCTGTCAGCAGTTCTAATAGGGGTTTGGCCACTGGAGTAGGGGTAAAGTCTGTTACAGTTGGGCCTATGTTTTCTGTGGCTGCTGATCTATCTGATTTAACAGGTATCACTACCTTTTCCAAATACCTAGTTTGTACTCCTTGAGGATCTGCAATCACCCTCTTCCTTTTGGACATCTATTACGAAAGAACAACATTTGACTGGAAAAACATAGTATGACGACACATGGAATAGGTATAGAAAATGGATAGGTATGGCATATACTCATATATGATGCTTAAACTAAGAAGATCGTGTAACAAAGTAGAAGTAATGATAGAGGTCAGATGCAAAATATGTGCGACCAATACAACCTTCCCAAGTTAGATCATGCACCTTGATGGGTGAATAAGATAGGTCATCCTCCAGCATGCCAAGTTTGTTAGCCAGTGGATTGTTCCATAATATTCCTCTCGTGCACCCATTCTCATATTCATTTTGATAATGTTCAATACCTGACATGCATGAAAACATAAAAACAAGTGAGATTATCTTTGTAATGCAGAAGTGATTCTAATCCAATAGTTCCTCCCTGTAAACCCCTTTGTGCTAATTCTGCAACTTCTAAGAGGTGCCATGCATGCTGTAATTTGGTGTGTGCATTAATATAATGTGGCCTACTACTCAAAATGAGAGCTCCAGAAGTGACGATACTTCGTAGATGACATCTTCAACATATAGTAAAGAAGAACAAGTCGACCTGACCTGATAGATTCAAAATATACTAAGGGATAATAACTTGACCTGACCAGTCGACCGCAAGAGAAGAGGATCATCTTAAAGAAGAGCAGAAGAGCAAGCAGATTGAAGATATTACAAGTCTTTCTATACAATGTCGGTTGGCCACCCATGATGAACCAGAGCGCATAGAGAAATACTATTCCTTCCGGTCTCTCCATATGTGGCTCACATGCATTTCGAAACTAAAGTAGGAACATTTAGCTGACCAATTAAACATCTATCAGTTTTACTAATAACAACATAATATCATATTTGAATTTGTACAACTAAGCTTGTTTAGCTCGATGGGTGGAGCAGTGCTATTATGACACGAACCACGTAGGCTGATCATGGTCATCATAAAATGGGGAAACCGTAAGCATGATGAGTATAGTGTTGACCGTGGCAGTGGGATGGCAGATCTGAAGCTGCAAACCGCACAAAGGGTAGTTAGCAACCGATATTTGCTTTGAAATAACAACTAAGATTTGGTATGAACAAGAAAGTACAGTCAACAAGTGACAAAGAAATGCAATTCTGCTGTCTCCCTATATGTCACGACATGCATTTCGAAACTCAAGTGGGACCTTTAGCTAACCAATTAAATGTGTCTGTTAACTAATATCAGTATCATATCACAATCATATTTGAACAACTAAGCTTAGGAATTTTGAGTGTTGTGTTGTTTAGCATGAAGGGTGGAGTAATGCTAGTATGACAGAAAGCACCTACGCAGATCATAGTAGAGTAGATAAAAGGGGAAAACCCTAAGCATCAAGAGTAAAATCAGGAAAGTGGAACTAGCTGGACCAGTGGGTGGCGCACATGCTTTTCGAAACGAATATAGGAACATTAGGTGACCAATTAAACGTTCTCTGTTTTAGTAATATGAGCATCATATCAGATTCGTATTTCAACACGTAAGCTTTGGAATTATGAGTGGCATGTTGTTTCGCTTGATGGGTTGAGGTCTTGAGGAGCAGTGCTAGCACGACACGAAGCAGGGAAGCACCTACGATGATGGTAGTGAATATAAAGGGGGGAAACCATAAGCTTTACGAGTATAGTGACCGTGACGTGGCGGATCTGAAGGTGCAAACCGGACAAAGCTACTTCGCAACCAATGTTTGCATTCAACTAGCCACTACGATTTGGTACGGACAAGAAAAGTACAGTAAACAATTTAAGATCTATTTTCCGGGTGAGATCAATAACTTAAGCACATATGGAAGAGTACGACCTCTCTGGCGACGCCGTGTAGGCCCTTGCTGATACGTTGAGGGTGCTGTGGGTGCGATGGCTGTCGGCGGCGGGGAAGAAGACTTTAGATGGCAGACGGTCGGGTTGGGGGATAAATCTTGTTGCCGTGGACGAGGCAGTCGTAGGAGCGGCAAGGACAAAGTGGACGACGGCGCCGATGAAGCGAGACGACGCGATGAAAGGATCCTGGTCCGGCGCTGTGGATGAGAGACGTCCATCTCTTGAAGTGGACGACGGGGTAGGGGTAGCGGCTCCGGCAAGGTGGAGGATGGGGTGGCGGACGGAGGAGGCTGGCCGCAGTGGGGAGGTTGACGTGGCGCCGACGGTGTATGAATGGGGAAATGGAGGGGGAGGGGGGATCTCAAACTTTGGGACGCGCTTGTCTGGAATGTGGGAAAGTTACGAACTTATCCCCCGTTTAAAATTTTGGACATCACGTCGGTTGGGGATAGGACGGTAATCTCGCATCTCCCAAATATTTTCCAGTAATGATTTCGGGCGAGGAGAGGGTGTTTTGCCGCCCACGGTTGGCGCCCACGGTGTATGAACAGGGCTGACAGGTAGGGCGGTTGTGTCACGTCTGAGGGAAGTTACACATCTGCCCCTATTTAAAATATTAGCTTACATCGATTTCGGAGGAGAGTTTGTTTTGCCTCCCACCATGGATGATTGGGGAAATGGAGGGAGAGACACATGTCTTTCGGGCGAGCTTGAATCAAATGTGTTTTGCCGCCCACGTTTGGCGCCCACCGTGTCTGAATGGGCTCAGAGGCCATCGTGTCACGTCTGATTGAAGTTACTAGTCTACCCCTATCGACGGCAGTGTAAATCCGGTCGATAAGGATGTCAAGTGTCAGGGGTAGACAGTAATTTCCATCTCGCAAACACTTGCTTCGGGCAGCCCACAAATGATAGTGGGTGTTTAGCCGCTTCGTTCAAAACTTGGGAGACTTAGCATTCACGTTTGCCTCGGGCCCTGGCAACTAAATCCAAATCCAATTTTTATTTGATTACGAATATCCATAGATAATTCTATGTTTTGTTATTTGTTTCTTCAAAACCACAACAAAGATTTATTCCACCTTTATATATGATTATGATTTAGAAATGTCGTGATCTTCGAATTCAGTAGGTTGGATACACTTTGAGTCAAACAGTTATTTCATCCAATACAATATGCTCTCACGAGAAACAGTTCACCTTGTGTCAATCATACAAGTACTGAGGATTACCTCGCCTAAAAAATTCGGATCATTAAAACACATGGACAACATAGGGGGTCTTACAACATAATCCATTCAGAGACATGACACAACATGCAAGTACAATAATCTAATGACAATTTCAACTGCTATCTAAAGAAGAACTGGGATTACCCTGGGCTTCAGATAGCAGAAGCAGCAGGACCTCCTCCGTCTTCAAATGCAACATTCTTACTTCCTCCAATTCTTGGGTTGCTTGCATAATGCGTGCAGCTAATTGCATAATTTCCAGCTTCAAGATCGAGATTACCTCATTCATGGCAGCCACACCATCTCTTTATGCCTCTAGTAGAGCCTCAAGAACTATAATATCTGTGCTCAAACTGCTCTCCGGCGGTGTTGCCTCTGAACTGCTACCATCTGGTAACATGGATGGCGCATTGCTTCCACAAATAGATTCTGCGGTTGTACATTGTGTCCTAGTGTGAACGGCATCCTGAAAGGTTTCCGCTGGACATAAGTAAGAGATAGTTATCGCATGATCCAGGCAGTAAGCTTACATGGTAAACGACATACGAATTATTGCCGAGCATGGCAAGCTATATTTAACTGGTAAGATGAAACTAGGGATGTAAGTGGAAAATAAATGACATCCGCAAGTCCCATCTAGTTAGTTTTTGCTAGCTCCCTGGTTCACTTTCCTCAAAAAACAAAAACTCTTTTGAACTATCATACCACTAGTAGACTTTAATCAGGATTAAACGGGACCCAGTTGACATCCCTAGTTGAAAGGGAGTGTTCCACCGCGAAGTTACCAAGGCATCTAAGCAGTTGAGATAATCTGAGAAAGCACTTAACAGTGTGGCCTCATATAAACTACGAAGACAGTCTTGGGATGAAGTTCAGAGGAAAAGTTAAGGACTCAAATGAACTAGGCATGCATTTCTTTACGATAGTACAGCAGGCACTGCTGACATATTGGCCAACTCAGGTATAGCGTAACAAGTAACAAACAAGCATTCGAATCAAGCAATACAGCGAAGCAGACAACTGAACTATTTGTTATTCTGTAGGATTACAGGTTGAGGGCACAAGCCAAGAAAGCAGCCCACACACGTTACATTTCACATGTACTAAAACACACTGGCTTACCAAACTAGTAGAAAAGGGGGCTTTCGTTCGGGCCTGGCCAGCCCATTAGCCCAGTTCTTATACGAACCGGGACCAATGGGTTCATGAGCCCAGGTGGCCGGCCGTGGCCTCGTGGGCATTGGTCCTGGTTCGTCTAGACCCATTTGTCCCCGTTCTAGGCATGAACCGGGACCAATGGGCCTCGCTCCTGGCCCACAAACAATTGTCCCGGTTCTAGCCACGAACCGGGACAAATGATTTGCCTATATATAGTCCATTGCCGGCGAGCAGAGCACTCCACACTGCTCTGTTTTTTGCTGGCCGGCGAGAGGGGAGGGCATTTGGGTGCTCTAGCTCACCTCCTATGCACATGAGGTGTTCGATGAAATGTCCGAGCCACACTAGTTAATATTTCTTCTCTCGAAACTCGACCTTCGAGCTCCATTTTCCCCAAGATTTTTCTAGGTTTAGCGGTCCGTCACGTCCCGTCCCCGTCTTCACCGCCGTCGATCGCCCGCGCCGATCTCGTCGCCGGCACCACCGTGGTGAGCCTCTTGTTCTTATCTTCTTTCTAAAAAAAAAATCTTACTTCAGATAGATACTTGTCTCATTTTCTTACTTTTACTATTCCTTATTATATAGTGCGATGGTTCTGTTATCCGCCCCCGTCGGCCCTCGTTCTGTCTATGATTCGGATGTGGTATATATTATCTTTTTATAACTATTTGGTTCATTTATTGTTTATGACAATTATGCGGACCAACGTGACATAGATTTTATTTATGTAGGAGGTGGTTGAACCGGAAATTCCAACCGACCCTATTGTCGAGAGGTTAAATTTTGTTGAAGAAGAAAACAATTACTTGAAGGAAAAAATAAAAAAAGTTGAGGAGGAGAAGATGATATTGGAGTTGCATGTTGCGGATGTCGTCGATGATCACAAGATCAAGATGGATGCAATGCGGCTGAAGATTAGAAAGATTAGAAAATATGCCATTCATACCGAGGCTTGGTATCATTATGCCGTTGGATCAATTGTTACCTTAGTTGTGATTATGATCGCATTTGTTGTTGCATTGAAAGGTTTTACATAGTTTCAATGTATGGTTTAACTAGATGCTCTGGAGAGCTATATGTTGTTCAATTTGATCTATATATGTACTTTGGTTTTAATGTGATGATGAACTACTATTAATTTGGTCACTTATCTATCCATGTTCATTTGTAGTGCTTTTCAATTTCAGGGTCTTACATCTGAAAAAATCAGTAAATGCACGAAAAATAACAAATGAAGTCAGAAAGGGTTGAAAATTGATGATGTGGTTTTGAATGGTGCATTTTGAACACAGAAAAACTATGGATTACAAATAAGTTCAAAAAAATGAAATCCCAAACTATAGTGAATTATCAAAGTATTTTCTATTCAAAACCATTAAAAGCAAAATGAATTTTCATAAACAACTTTTTTGTTACAAACTTTAATAGCAAAAATAATTATCATAAAATAAATTAAATAAGTAATTAGAAACAAAATAATATAAACTATAATAAAATATATAAGTAGAAACAAAATAAAATAAAATAAATAAACTTTAATAAAATAAATGAAATTTATGAAACTAAAATTATCAAAGTATTTTCTGTTCAAAACATTATAAGCAACGTGTACTAAAATTATATAAAATTCTTGCAAATAAAATTATCAAAGTATTTTCTCTTCAAAATCATTAAAAGCAAATAGAATTTTCATAAAGAACTTTTTTTGTTAGAAACTTTAATAGCAAAATGAATTATCATAAAATAAAATAAATAAGTAATTAGAAACAAAATAAAATAAACTAAAATAAATAAGTATTTTGTTGTAAGTAGAAAAAACAAAAAAAAGCAAAGAAGAAAACCAAAAAACTGGGAAAAATAAAAAATTTGCCACCTACTGGGCCACCACGGCCTGAATACGACTAGAAACCCATCAATGGGCCAGGATTCAGGCCCGCAGAAGGCCCAGTAGGCCCATCTGGCATAGTAGTGACAATTAGGCCCGTAAGCCTGCAATAGAGAGGAGCTCGGGAGGGGTGCGGCAGTGGGGCTTATAACCCACTGCGCGCCCCTCTCAACTAGCGAGGTGGGACTAAACTCCCACCACCACGCCGCTGTGCGCGGCCTTTGGTCCCGGTTGGTGGCAGCAACTGGGACTAAAGGTGGGCATTAGTACCGGTTTGTGCCACCAACCGGTACCAATTCCCCCCTTTAGTACCGGTTGGTGCCACCAATCGGGGCCAAAGGCCACCGCTTCCCGCCCTTTGGGCTGCCGAAAAGAGACCTTTGGTCCCGGTTGGTGGCACCAACCGGGACTAAAGGTGGCATTGGTCCCCGTTGGTGCCACGAACCGGTATCAATGCTTCGTCTCTATAACTAG
>NC_057799.1:601055284-601063438 GCF_018294505.1 Triticum aestivum
GACCACGCCGCCGTCGCCCCTGCCCCGGCCAGACCACGCCGCCGTCGCCCCGCCCCGACCACGCCGCCGTCGCCCCTGCCGCGCCCCGACCACGCTGGTCAGGCCGGCGCCGCCCCCTTCCTCCCTGTTTTTTTCCCACATTTATATGATGTTTTTTTTCCAGATTATATGTATATGTGTGAGTATATGTATGTGTGTATATATGATTATATGTCCTGTTTTTTCAGATTTTTTGTTCATATATATGATGATTTGTTTTTTGCTTTTTTATAAAAATGTATATATGTATGTATGTTGTCTGTGTATATATGTTCATATATGCAAAAGTTAGATTTTTAGAAAAGTTTTATCTATATATGTTCTCTGATTTAGTACATTTTAGGTTAGTTTCATTTTTAGAAAAGTTTTATATATTTAGGAAGAAGGAAGCGAGAAGAAGGAGAAGAAGAAGAAGAAAAAGTTATATATATGCATATTTTTAGAAAAGTTTTATATATATGCAAAAGTTACATTTTTAGAAAAGTTTTATATATCTAGCTAGGAAGAAGGAAGAAGAAGAAAAAGAAGGAGAGGAAAAAGGAAAATAAGAAGAGGAAGAGGAAAAAAGAAGAAAATTTCGATATAACCCCCTCCCGGATAACTTCGACATGAGGGGCGGTCGATATATATACCCCCTCTCGACCGTGATAACTTATACCATGGGAGCACCCCCGAGCCCTCTCGCTCGACCAAAACTCTCGAGGACACCCAAACCCTAGAAAAAAACGATGTCGGTCTCCTACCCCCTCCCGCCGCGCCCCTACCCGATCGACAAACTCTCTTGAGGCCACCCAAATTTACCAAGTTAAAAGAGCGTTGTCGTCGAGGCCACCCCGGACCCTTGAAGCGTTGTTGAGGCCACCCCAAACCCTTGAAGCGTTGCCGAGGCCACCCCAAACCCTAGAGAAGCTCGAGGCCAGGCCACTAATATGATTCCTTATTGTGCTTAGCTAGCTAGTTCAACGTTTGCCACTAATATATCCATCTGTCATGTTTGAATAATAATTGCCATGTTGTAAATCTTTGCAGAAACTATGGATCTGCACCCCCGAGACGAAGCAAAAGAAGCGGTGTTGGGGGAGATAATCGCACGCGGAAGTGATGCCGTCTTGTCGTTTCTCAACGACACATGCACCGATGGTCTGGAAAGACAGGATGAAGAAGCAGGCTACGATGATGATCAAACAATGGGGGAGGAAGGACACCGTGATGACGGCTCCGGTGACCGAATGGAGGGGGAAGGACACCGTGATGACGGCTCCGGTGACCGAATGGAGGGGGAAGGACACCATGATGACGGCACCGGTGACCGAACGGAGTTCGGCCAGGTATATATATTAATTAATTAAGCATGTGCTGACTATATAGCTAATTGATGCATTAATTGTTTTTGGTATGTACACATATTAACTCTCTTCTTTTCTAGCCCTCCGGATCGAGCAACACTTCGGTAACGAGACGAGGCCCGAAGAGAAAGTTGTGCACGGATGAAAGGTACACGATCATCAAAATTGATTGCGCTGGCCAACCGATTGAACCCCTCTGGACCAAGGAAAAGTTTAATGCTCAGTGCGGGGTTCTAGTTAGGGACATGATCCCGATCAGCATCGAGCAATGGTTGAAGCCTAAGGACATAGACTCTTAGGTGTCTTATGTCAGCGATAGGTAGAAAGCTGATCTTTGGACCGCGCTGCAGGAAAATTTCACCTTCCCGCCAGAGGAAGATCCGGAGAATCCAGTTAAAAAGCCAATGATCAAGGCTTATGCTCTTAGGAAGATGGCTGAGCTATTCAGGAGGCGGAAGAATGAGCTGAAATCTTCGTTTGTCGACCAAGACAAGACTCCAGAATTCATCGGCCGATTTGAGAAGATCAAATATCAGTGGCCCGCATTTGTCACCGAAAAGAAATCTGAGAGAGCAGCGAAGATGTAAGCGACAAACAAGAAAAATGCTGCAAAGAATAAGCATCACCATCGCACGGGGTTAGGTGGCTACCTGAAAGCCCGACCGTTGTGGGACAAGGCTGAGAATGACCACATTGATAAAGGGATCGAACCAGAGACGCGACGCTGGCCAGACCGTTGCAGGACTTGGTTCTTCAGTGTTGGGGGAAAATTGGACCCTGTAACACGGAAGTGCCTTTGGACCAACGAGCAGTTGAACACACTCATCGAGAAGCTTCAGGAGTATATCGAAACAGCGCAGCAAGGGACGTTCGTTCCGGACAGACAGAACGACAAGCTCACAGAGGCCCTCGGGAATCGTGAGCACCCCGGACGGACACGAGGCACGCCAGGCTCCCTTTCGTGGAAGGCTGGATTTCCCGACGCACGCGGTTACAAACGCCGGGAGAGGAAGAAGAAAAAGGAGTTGACCCAACTACAGGCGCTGCACGCAAGGGTACAAGCGCTAGAGGAACGAGACACAGTTCGCAGCTCGCAACCTGCCGAAGCTACACCCGAAGCAACCCTGCCATCTCAGTGGAGAAGCAGCGTGGCTTCCATGGAGCTGCTTCAGGAGCCTATCTTCATGGCTCCTGCTACCTACCCCGTGGATGATATCACGGAGTCTCAGCATTGCCACCTTATGACGAAGTGGATGGAATTGAACGTCAAGGCGACTGTTGGCTCTGTTGCACCTCCTGAACCTGGCGCAACATTTCACTGCCGGCCGATTCCAGAAGGATATGCTAGGGTAATGGTGGATGAAATCACAGAAGGATTTGAGGACCTCCAGCTTGACCACCCTACGGGTGACGGGGAGACTCGGCTGGGTTCTTGTCTGAAGACTCCATGCCTATGGCGGAAGGAGCTCATGAACCTTCCGAACTGGACGCCTCCGCCTCCTCCTCCTCCTCCGGCGAATCAGGCCACTCCGCCTCCTCCACCGCCTCCTCCTCCGGCGAGTGATCAGGGCACTCAGCCTCCTTCTCCAGCGCGTGGCGGCACTCCGCCTCCTTTTCCGCCTGCGCCGGCGTGCCCGAGCAGCCACCAGCCTCCTCCTTCTCCGCCTCGCCAGCAAGGGCAGAAGAGACCCGCTACCGCCCCGGCTGCTTCGGCGCGTTGTAGTCCTTCTCCTACGCCTCGTAAGCAAGCACGAAAGAAGACAGCCGCAGCCGCTCCGTCTGCTCCGGCGTCTAGCAGTACAGCCAGAGGCGGGAGGCAATACAGATACGGTCCACCTCTCAAGCCTCTAGAGAAGTTACCGTACGAGAGGACCGTGCAAGAAAACAAGAAGATCGTGGAAAAAGAAGTTCATGACTTCTTTGAAGGGGTGAAAGCACAGAGACATCCACCTCCGGAGAAGAAGGTAGATCCGGTGAAAGCAAAGCGCACTATCGATGCCCTCAAGAAACCACCAAAGTCTCCGCCGAAAACCAACTATGAGCGCGTTACTGAAAATGTATATCTCAAAGCGGAGCGGTCGGGAAGTACTAGAAGTAATCAAAGGTTAAAAGAACGACGAGCAGCTGGGAAAAAAATTGCCCAGCTCGGCGAACAAGCGAACCAATCGTGCCCCCCGCTCAATGTGTCTAGCGAGATCGTCGCTAATGATCCGGGGATGGTGCCCGGTTATAGCAATCTTGAAGATAACCTGCCCGATGATGTACATTATGATTTCTTGGAGGTGGACGAACACAGATACGAGTACGGGAAGCCTCTCGTCAAGGATGAAAAATCTCTAACAACGATGATGTGAAGATTCCATGATTGGTACATGGAAACCTGTAGAGAGTCTAGGGGGATGGATACTTTGTATCTGAGAGTTAAAGAGGAGCACGACCTCGTTGGAATTGATCTGTTGTATGTTCGATTTGAGGAGTTCTTCCAGTTCTTCAATCAAAAGGCCCTTGATAACTTAACGGTCACTTGCTACTGTCTTTAAGTACTACTTCTGTCATTAAGTCTCTATATATAGCTCAGCTCTTTCATTGCATGTATTTATAATTATCCTCACTATATTATGCAGATTGAAGATCGTCGAGTGCAGAAATGCAGAAATGTATGATAGTGGGTTCATTAACACAAATCTCATAGATGAATTTCAGGTTAAAAAGAGTGCTAGAGATGCCGAGGCCAACTTGCTCAAATCATTGATAATAAATCAAAACAAAGATTTAATACTCTTTCCTTACAACTTTGAGTGAGTGTTACTATCGTGTGCATATTCAGTTTCCCTTATTACTCGAGGGAGGTTATAGTAATGTAATTGATGAGTTATGCATGCGTGTGCAGCTTCCACTATATTCTCCTGCAGATTAAGCTTGAGCAGGGACTACTAACCGTCTTAGACTCGAGACGAAAAGATCCCCAGACCTATGTGGACATGACTAAAATTCTCAACAAGCCAGCTCAATCGATCATTATCGCACCATATCGGCAACTTTTTGTTCATTTCCTGATATCTCAAGTAATAATTATTTTCTTTGTCTTGCAGGGTTTGGAAAAAGTTCACCGCAGAAGCTCCGGGACTGCCGAAGGAGCTGCGATATAAATACCCGAAAGTAAGTACTACTAGCTAGCTAGTTCCGTGCATCTCCCGTTGATTCTAGCTACTTTCATCAATGCCATTTATAATGCTTCATTATCAGTTTGATTGACCTCTATTTCTCATAAAGTGCTTGTGGCAGGAACAAGGGAATGATTACTGTGGATACTACGTGTGCAAGTTCATCTACAACGCGACTTGCAAAAATAAGATGGGCTACTCTAAAAGACAACATGAAGTGCGTAAGCAATAATATTCACAATTTCATTTTATTACACCATCATTTCTGTTGAGTTTCATTCATATATATGTATTAACCCCTTCTTCAAATTAGTTGTGGTAGATGCAGAATGAACTCCTACCACAAGATTGCATGAAAGCAATTCAAGAGGAATTGGCGGGATTCTTTCTTGACCACCTCATCAATAAATCCGGAGAATACCATGTGGAACTTGAGTTCAAATGCTAGGGGATTGTAAGAGATCTTACATATTGTGTATGTATGTAGCCAGTAGCGTCGGATAGATAATACGAAAACTTGTTGTTCGACCAATCTCTCGGAGAAGGAGAGGTCGATCACTTCTCTCGGTATGCATGACGAACTTCTGTACTTAATGGTTTCCTTCATTTTCTTACTAGCTAGCGTGTCGAGGTCTTCTCTATACGTATAGTACGTAGCGTCGACCAAGCACGGAGATAAGAGAGGACACTTCTCTCTATTAATTAATTAGCTACCTAACACAATATATGAAACACCTTAATTAACCATACAAAACCCCCAAATCCACCCCCCTTTAGAAAAAAACAAAAACCCTAGCCCCTGAATAGCTGACGCGTGGATGCCTATTGGTCCCGGTTGGTGCCACCAACCGGGACTAAAGGCCTCCTGCCTGGGCTCGCCGCGCGGCCATGTGGAGGCCCATCTGTCCCGGTTCGTATAAGAACCGAGACTAAAGGCATAGGGCATTACTAACGACACTTTAGTCCCGGTTCCCCAACCGGGACAGATGGGACTTATGAACCAGGACAAATGGCCCTTTTTCTACTAGTGCCATATGTTGTTGTGAAGTCTCGCTGCTGTTGCAATGTTCTTTGAAGATATCGTCAGCATCCCGTGGTTGCAAATCTACTTGTTGTAGTTTATTCTGCACCCTCTACTTAGGTAAAATTAATTTTAATCGCATGCACTGGTTTGAATTGATCCTCAATGGTTCATCTAAACTAATGGAAGAAGGGTGTGTGCATACACGACAATATATCTGCTTCCCTCTATTTTTATGCTTGTTCGAGGTGCCAGCACCAAAAGAACAAAATTTTTTTTTGAAATTTTCACCGGGGGGGAGATTTCCCCACCTGAATTTTTATATATCTGGGCTGGACCGCCCGAGTAAACAAGGCAGCATTACATTTTTACAAGCAGGGGAGGAGACAGAGGAGTGGGGGGTGGCGGTGCAACACTAGGTGGTTAGGCACTGAATCGACACATCGGCAGCGTCCTTGAGGGCCGCAGGGAGGCGGACACGCCACAACACGGCATCCTCTCTGCAAAGCTGCAGTAGCCGGGGAAGCGAGGGTGGCATGTTCTGGAAGTCCACCGCGTTGCGGTGCTTCCAAAGTTGCCAGCACCAAAGGAGCAAGAAAGCCGGCCCCATCCGAGGAGGGACCAAGCCCGGAGGTGACATAAGGTGGCGAACTTGGGAAGCTTCATAATTAATAGAAGCATCAAATTAGTCATGCAACTTGGGAAGATCAAGAGCACACAAAAAAGTAATGAACAGAGGCTCGTAGCTGTGATGTAATAGCTAGCATCAGAAAATGTAGGGTAAAACGAACAAAAACCAGCGGAACCACATGCTAGTTTGCTGATGTGTAATTAAGCATAGAGAACATGAAGCAGTCTGATGGAACCAACAGGTGGCATCAGAACAACACCATTATCATAAATACAACATGCGAGAAGTAAAATAGTAGGCAGTGATATCTAGGAAGTACAGTAATACTTGGGACAAAACTAAAGCATATTAACTATATGTGCACTGGTATGTAATTTAGCACATGTAACATGTTCACTGCTAGAAGTATGGCCCCACAGGTGCAAGCAGAATAACGCGTCTCATGAAAAACTGAATGATGCCCTGAAGAAATTCAAAGGTGCGGTGCTTATGCTAAGAAAGTGAACGTAGGCGCCGGCCGTTGGATAATAGTACCTGATTCTCGGCGGCGTATGGGTATCGTTGGCATACTTGATAGCTAAGGATCGTCGATGGTGCTCGTGTTGCAGTTGAGTTTGGGCCGGCTGTCACCGTCGCTGAAGCGGCTCCGGTGCTACGGTTGCGGCGCCTGTCGACATACAAGAAAGCTCGTCTGTGGTAAGTGAACAGTTGCACTATAAAGAGAAAAACCGAAGGAGTACAGATCGAAATAACCTGATGAGGCTGCGGCGTCGGTAAAGCAGGGCCAGTGGAGTTGAATATGGCGTCCGTGGAGCGGGTCCGGTGCAGTGGACGAAGGCTTCGGCGGGCGTGTTGTACAGTGCTTTCGGTGAGGCGGATCTGTTGCGGCGGATGAGGGCTTGTATGAAGGGCCAGCGAAGGGACGGATGAGGGAGTTAGTGAAGAGCCTACACTATGGTGGACGAGGGCGCCGGTTAAGCAGATCCAGTGCGGTGGACCATGATGGCGGTCAAGGAGATCTGGAGCGGTGTACAAGCCAGTCGCTGAAGCGGCTCCGGTGAAGTGGTGAGTTGGCAGTTGGGGGTTCCAAGGTGCGGAAGGTAGATCCGTCGGGGTGTGAGGTCCACCGCTGCGGCGGAGGACTAGATTCGGCGGCTTGCCGTGGTTGGGGGGTTCGGGGAGGGGAAGGGGAGGCGCTCTTGGGAAGAATGTTGGGGGCGAAGAGGGGAAAATAATGGAGTTACCAAACCAGCCCTTTTCCGTTCATGTGCCAGGGGTAAAACAGGAATATCGCATGGCTAAACTTTCGGGCGCGAGATATTTCGATGTGAGCAGGAAGTTTGAAAGCTTTTGGCACCTGAAATTATATTCTTCTCTTGTACGGCCGACTATGATATCATGGCCGAGAATTTGTTTGTTTTGCACGCAAAAAAAGTGCAAGTTTTGAAAATCAATGTCTCCAACTCCAAACTTAGATTGTCCATTCAATTCAAATATGGATCATTGAGCTACTACAAGCAAAATACCATCATATGGTCCAATTCAAATGAAATTCCAAATGTGTTTATCCTAAATATGATGACAAAAGCAAAAATGTGTATGTGTATCAATAAAGTGGATGATTATAAAGTTTTGAACATGCCCGTATGTGTATATCTCTAGGTTTGATATATGAATTTGAAATCACGAAATCCCGGCTTAAAAATGTACCTCCGTTTAAATGAATTACAAAAGCTAATGATGGAGTCGAATTCCAAAATTCCAATCTGAGGTTTGTAATTCTGGTACATCAAAGTATATCACGCATGTTCAAAAGTATCGTTATCTCATAGTCCAAATTGTGAAACAAATTGATCAACCTTGAGTGCACACACTATTGACCATGAATATCTCAATTACGCTAAAGTCCCTCAAATATAGACACCTCACTCTTTATCTGAAGAAAACCCCCCC
>NC_057799.1:601063623-601064233 GCF_018294505.1 Triticum aestivum
TCCCCCAAACACCAACACACGAGCACATTAACACCCCTCTCTCTTCTAAAGTCCGGACCCCAATATAGGTCTCTATCACATTATCTCTTGGGCATGCACACATCTCTTCCCCCACTCTCTAGCTAGGTCTCCCGGCATCTCTCTTTACCAAGCACACACACTATGTAGAGTGTATCTTTCCCATACACACAAAACGCCGCCCCCAAACGTCTATCTCCCTAGTTATGTGGTTCTCGCACACTCACCTCACACACCACCCCCACTGGAAAACAACCACACTTTGTCTCCTTGTGCACCACTCTCCTCTTTCTATCTCTCCCACATGCGGACCCGCCCCAGCTCCTCCCTGTATACATATATGTCGTGACTCTTTCCATAGCTCCCTAATGTATCATCGTTCTCGATCTCGCACATTGTTCTCTACACCATCTATTCTAGATCTCTCATGAAGTCCCTATCACACACGCGATGACTCGCTTCCCTTGCGTCTTCGTACATAGGCCAATTTCGAACAACATCAACATTGTCTCCCTATCTATACGCCATTTATGGACACAAACGCCCCCTCCCTCGCCCCCTCGCCCCCTCTCTTCCTCTCTCTCTCTCTCTC
>NC_057799.1:601064523-601109080 GCF_018294505.1 Triticum aestivum
TCCAAATAGTGTGCTCCCCCCGCCCGCACCCATGCTATCCCGCTACTACACATGTCACACCATTCCCCCTTTCCTTATACTAGGTTTACATCATTAGTGGTCTCTATACTCCACACACACACACTCCCTCTCACACACAAACGCGCGCGCAAACACACACAGACACGCACAAACACCCATTAATCAAGATCCTCATCTCTCCCCATGTCCGCATGTGTATCTCGCACACTCACTCTCTAATTATGTATATGTGTCTCCACGTCAACACAAAGCCCCATGTACATGTCTCTCTCTATCCTCCACACACATAGACACAAAGAATCTGTTATCATTGGCTCACTCTCTAGACATATCACACATGCACACTGTCTCTCTCTCTCTCTCGCAAACACGCTCAACAAGGGTTTCCCCGTGAATAACTTACCGTCTATTCATCAACAGTCGTGGCAATACGGGGAACACGAGACGTGAAAAAGAATAAATCTACACGTGCTTAGACCACCTAGTATGACTACTGATACGTCTCCGTCATATCTACTTTTCCAAACACTTTTGCCCTTGTTTTGGACTCTAACTTGCATGATTTGAATGGAACTAACCTGGACTGACACTGTTTTCAGCAGACTTTCCATGGTGTTATTTATATGCAGAAACATAAGTTCTCGGAATGACCTAGAACTCCACGGAACGTCTATCTGGAAATAATAAAAAATCGTTGCAAAAGATGAAGACCAGGGGGCCCACACCCTGTCCACGAGGGTGGGGGGCGCGCCCTCCCCCCTAGGGCCCGCCCCCTACCTCGTGGGCCCCATGGAGCTCCTCCGACCTCAACTCCAACTCTATATATTTGCTTTCGGGGAGAGAAAAATCAGAGAGAAGAAATCATCGCCTTTTACGATACGGAGCCGCCGCCAAGCCCTAAAACCTCTCGGGAGGGATGATCTGGAGTCCGTTCGGGGCTCCGGAGTGGGGGATTCGTCGCCGCCGTCATCATCAACCGTCCTCCATCACCAATTTCATGATGCTCACCGCCGTGCGTGAGTAATTCCATCATAGGCTTGCTGGACGGTGATGGGTTGGATGAGATTTATCATGTAATCGAGTTAGTTTTGTTAGGGTTTGATCCCTAGTATCCACTATGTTCTGAGATTGATGTTGCTATGACTTTGCTATTCTTAATGCTTGTCACTAGGGCCCGAGTGCCATGATTTCAGATCTGAACCTATTATGTTTTCATGAATATATGTGAGTTCTTGATCCTATCTTGCAAGTCTATAGTCACCTACTATGTGTTATGATCCGGCACCCCCGAAGTGACAATAATGGGGACCACTCCCGGTGATGACCATAGTTTGAGGAGTTCATGTATTCACTATGTGCTAATGCTTTGTTCCGGTCCTCTATTAAAAGGAGGCCTTAATATCCCTTAGTTTCCATTAGGACCCCGCTTCCACGGGAGGGTAGGACAAAAGTTGTCATGCAAGTTCTTTTCCATAATCACGTATGACTATATTCGGAATACATGCCTACATTACATTGATGAATTGGAGCTATTTCTGTGTCACCCTATGTTATGATTGTTACATAACGAACCGCATCCGGCATAATTCTCCATCACCGATCCAATGCCTACGAGCTTTTCACATATTGTTCTTCGCTTATTTACTTTTCCGTTGCTACTATTACAATCACTACAAAACACCAAAAATATTACTTTTGCTACTGTTACCTTTGTTACCGTTACCACTACTATCATACTACTTTGCTACTAAATACTTTGCTGCAGATATTAAGTTATCCAGGTGCGGTTGAATTGACAACTCAGCTGCTAATACTTGAGAATATTCTTTGGCTCCCCTTGTGCCGAATCAGTAAATTTGGGTTGAATACTCTACCCTCGAAAACTGTTGTGATCCCCTATACTTGTGGGTTATCAAGACTATTTTCTGGCGCCGTTGCCGGGGAGCATAGCTCTATTCTTTGAGTCACTTGGGATTTATATCTGCTGGTCACTATGAAGAACTTGAAAGACGCTAAGAAAACAATTTATCCCTGAACTACGAGGGGAGGTAAGGAACTGCCATCTAGCTCTGCACTTGATTCATCTTCTATTTGGAGTAAGCTTGCGACACCTAAACCTGCTTCTGCTATCAGTTCTGATATGTCGCATGTTATTGATGATGCCACTTCTGCTATGCATGATACTTATGATGAGACTACTTCTATGCTTGATACTACTGTGCCCCTTAGTGAATTTCTTGATGAACAAATTGCCAGGGCTAGAGAGAAAGAAATTATTAAAACTGATTATATTGATGAAATTGATGATGAAAACTTGCCTGTTATTCCTGAGGGTTATGTTTTTGATAAAGAAGCTTCTTTAGCTATTTTAGCCTGCAAAGATAGATATGAACTCAAGAGGTTATTTGCTAAATGGAATCAGCAATCTCTTAATGATAGAATGAGACCTGGCCCTGCTTTTGCTACTTCACCTATCTGTGTTACCGATAGGGATTATGATATCTCTATTGATCCTGATATAATTACTTTGGTTGAATCTGATCCCTTTTATGGCTATGAATCTGAAACTGTTGTGGCATATATTACTAAATTAAATTATATAGCCACCCTGTTCACTAATTATGAGAAATCTCGCTATCTTTATATCCTTAAAATATTTCTGTTCTCATTAAAGGGTGATGCTAAGATATGGTTTAATTCTCTTGATCCTGGTTGTGTGCTTAGTCCCCAGGATATGATTTATTACTTCTCTGCTAAATATTTCCTTGCTCATAAGAAACAAGCTGCTTTGAGGGATATATATAACTTTGTGCAAATTGAAGAAGAGAGTCTCGCACAAGCTTGGGGGAGGCTTCTCAAGTTACTTAATGCTTTGCCTGATCATCCTCTTAAGAAAATTGAAATACTTGATATCTTTTATAATGGACTAACCGATGCTTCCAGAGATTACCTGGATAGTTGTGCTGGTTCTGTTTTCAGGGAAAGAACACCGGATGAAGCTGAAATTTTATTGAATAATATGTTGACAAATGAAAATAATTGGACACTTCCTGAGCCAATTCCTGAGCCCATTCCTAAACCAACTCCGAAGAAGAGAGGTGTTCTATTTCTCAGTCCTGAAGATATGCAAGAGGCAAAGAAATCTACTAGAGAAAAGGGTATTAAAGCTGAAGATGTTAAGAATTTACCTCCTATTGAAGAAATACATGGTCTTAATTTACCGCCTGTTGAAGAAACATATGAGCTTAATCCATTAACTATTGAAGAAACTCATGGTCTTGATAACCCAACACAGGTAGTAAAGGTAAATTCTCTTTATAGATACGATAAGGCTGAAATTCCTCCTACTAAAATAGCTAGCCAATGCTTGGATGAGTTTGATAACTTTATGGTTAAGCAAGAAGATTTCAATGCTTATTTTGGTAGACAATTAAGACAAAATGCTTATATGATTGAACACTTGGGTGATTATATGGCTAATGTTAAAGGTGAACTTAAACTCATTAGTAAATATGCTTCTATGGTTACCACTCAAGTAGAACAAGTACTTAAAGCTCAAAATGATTTGCTCAATGAATTAAATAGTAAGAAAAATGATTATGTTGTTAGAGTAGCTACTAGAACAGGTAGAATGACTCAAGAACCTTTGTATCCTGAAGGCCACCCTAAGAGAATTGAGCAAGATTCTCAGAGAAATAATATTGATGCACCTAGTTCTTCTAAAAAGAATAAAAAGAAAAATGATAGGAAATTACACGCTTCTAGTGAACCTATTGCTGAACCACCTGAGAATCCAAATGATATATCTATTTCTGATGCTGAAACACAATCTCGTAATGAACATGAACCTAGTGAAAATATTAATGATGATGTTCATGATGATGCTCAACCTAGTAATGATAATGATGTAGAAATTGAACCTGTTGTTGATCTTGATAACCCACAATCAAAGAATCAACGTTATGATAAGAGAGACTTTGTTGCTAGGAAGCATGGTAAGGAAAGAGAACCTTGGGTTCAGAAACACATGCCCTTTCCTCCTAAACCATCAAAGAAAAAGGATGATGAGGATTTTGAGTGCTTTTCTGAAATGATTAGACCTATCTTTTTGCGTATGCGATTAACTGATATGCTCAAAATAAATCCTTATGCTAAGTATATGAAAGATATTGTTACAAATAAGAGAAAGATACCTAAAGCTGAGATTTCCACCATGCTTGCTAATTATATTTTTAACGGTGGAATACCTAAGAAACTAGGTGATCCAGGAGTACCCACTATACCATGCTCCATTAAAAGAAACTATGTTGAAACTGCTTTATGTGATCTTGGAGCCGGTGTTAGTGTTATGCCTCTCTCTTTATATCGTAGACTTGACTTTAATAAGTTGACACCTACTGAAATATCTTTGCAAATGGCTAATAAATCAACTGCTATACCTGTCGGTATTTGTGAGGATGTGCCTGTTGTGGTTGCAAACGTTACTATTTTAACGGACTTTGTTATTCTTGATATTCCCGAGGACGATAGTATGTCTATTATTCTTGGAAGACCTTTTTTGAATACCGCAGGGGCTGTTATTGATTGCAACAAAGGCAATGTCACTTTTCATGTTAATGGTAATGAGCATACGGTACACTTTCTAAGGAAACAACCTCAAGTCACTAGTAGAAAACAGGGCTTTGGTCACAGGGCAATGCTCACATTAGTCCCGGTTCAGTCACGAACCGGGACTAATGTGAGCATTGGTCCCGGTTCGTGCGGCTAAGGCATTAGTCCCGGTTCACCTGGGCCCTTTAGTCCCGGTTGGTGCCACGAACCGGGACTAAAGGGTGTGATGCCCATTAGTACCGGTTGGTGACATAAAAAATTTCTTTTTTATCATTTACCTACTCGAGGACGAGTAGGAATTAAGCTTGGGGATGCTTGATACGTCTCCAACGTATCTATAATTTTTGATTGTTCCATGCTATTATATTACCCCTTTTGGATGTTTATGGGCTTTATTTTACACATTTATATCATTTTTGGGACTAACCTACTAACCGGAGGCCCAGCCCATATTGCTGTTTTTTTGCCTATTTCAGTATTTCGAAGAAAAGGAATATCAAACGGAGTCCAAACGGAATGAAACCTTCGGGAGCGTGATTTTTGGAACAAACGTGATCCAGAGGACTTGGATTGCAATTCAAGAAGCAGCCGAGGCTCCCACGAGACAGGAGGGCGCGCCCCCTATAGGGCGCACCCCCCTGTCTCGTGGGCCCCTCGGGCGGCCACCGACGTACTTCTTCCTCCTATATATACCTACGTACCCTGAAAACATCCAGGGGCAGACGAAACACAATTTCCACCACCATAACCTTCTGTATCCGCGAGATCCCATCTTGGAGCCTTCGCCGGTGTTCTGCCGGAGGGGGAATCGACCACGGAGGGCTTCTACATCAACACCATAGCCCCTCCGATGAGTTGTGAGTAGTTTACCACAGACCTACCACTACTAGGAAAAGGGCTATTGATGGAATGGCCACTAATGGCGCACCAGACATGTGGTGCGCCATTTCTATGTAGCAGTGGCGCACCATGTGCTGGTGCGCCATTAGTGTGAAATACACTAATGGCGCACCAGACACACGGTGCGCCATTAGTACCAATTTTTTTTATTTTTCCAGACATACTAATGGCGCACCAGGGCACAGTGCGCCATTACTAGTTCTAACTAGTAATGGCGCACGAGCCACATAGTGCGCCACTACAATATTTTTTTATTTTTTACTTTTTTGCAAAACTACTAATGGCGCACCACCAGCAGTGCGCCATTAGTAACCAGGGTTACTAATGGCGCATTAGGTGGTGGTGCGCCATTAGTAACCTGGGACGAGCTAGATATATTGGACAGCCACACCTACCCACTCACTTTCCCCACTTCATTCTCTCCTCCTCCTCCTCCAAGCTTGTCTCGGCTGCCTCCTCCTCCTCACCTCATTTGCACCATAAATTCATCCAAATTAAGTGGTTAAACCCCCTTTTTTGATAGGTAAGTAAGGGGGAAGCTATCTTTATGTTGTTCTCCCTCCAACAACATGCACATGCACTTTTTATGTCCTAGCTAGATCTATGTATGTTTGTGGTGTTGCATATGTTCGTGGTGTTGCATATATGTTTGTGGTGTTGCATATATGTTTGTGGTGTTGCATATGTCGGGGGTACGATCGTCCTGCGGTTTGATGACATCTTTGCTATGCTTAACCTTCATCCGCTGCACTACACCTTCGTTCGGCTGTTTTCGTTGAGTATGGAGATGCGGATCATTAGAGACAAGACCCCGGACATTGTGATAGTCGACCCCTTCTACATGCGTGCCAAGATCTTGGGCAGCGCTGGGGACCGGCAAGTCGCGAGTTCACACCTCGAAGGCGTCATTCTGGCAAACCCAGATAAGGATAACTTCCTCGTGCCTTACTTTCTCGAGTAAGTCATCTCCTAACCGCCCCGTAACATATGATTTCTTAGATTTCGATCGTTCTTTTTTTTCTAACATTCCGTGTTCTGTGCAGTGACACACATTGCACACTCATCCTCTTAAGCCCGAAATATTCCACGGCCACGTATTTCGACCCGGACCGTGACTCCAAGATAGACTACACAAATATCAAGAAAGTTCTTGATGATGCTCTCCCCGGCTACGCCGCATCTGGAGGCACCTTTAAGAGGCCAGTTCGTAGGTACGGCAGGCACGTGTTCACCCACAATACGACGTTCCCCTGCGTCAAGCAGCCGCCTGGCGGTCAGAAGGATGCCTACTACGCCCTCCATCACATGCGGGCGATCGTGCGGGACCATAATCACCTTCTACTACCAAATAATCTCAAAGATTGGGCCGCAAGCTTGGCGGCAATCCAGGACGCGGACATCCGACAAGAATTCTTTCGCATCCAGTCGGAGTTTGCAGAAATCATCCATCAAGATGTCCTTCGTACCTCGGGGCAGTTCTACCTCAAATTTCAACCGTCCAACAGTGAGATAGACACACCGCTACAAATGCAGGCTGACAACGCCCGCGACTTCATGACCATCACGACAGACGGCGGCTTCATCCACGCTCCGGTCCCATGAGTCGAGTCGACAGTAGTGATGCTATGTGTAGTTCTGAAACATTGATTAGCTCATGTTTTAATTAAACTTTAATGAACTTGTATGTCTCTTTGGTTTGGACAGTCATTCAACTTAGATGTAATCGATGCTATTTATTAGTAGGACCATGAATCATGCTATTAATGTCTTGCTTTTCTCTTCCGATCCTTTTGTTGCATACTTATATATTGCTTATGTATTGTCTGTTGTTTGGCTAGTGCATAGAGATGCCGTCTGTCGGGACCCCGATTCCAAGTCACACCGATCTAGCCGGTAACACCTCATATCACTTTGCGGCCTCACGCACGGTATTCCCACGGGTGTCGCCTTACCATGGCCCGGGACCGTTTGCGCCTTTTGGCTCACGTATATGATAGTGTCGCTAGCACCCACATGACAGAGAACCCGGGCCGACATGGCTAGTCGTGAACCCAAAGCGGCACTAACGTACGGGGACAGGCATACATGAATCAACATCGAACGTGTCGGTCAGCAGCGTGCGAATCCGGGCTGTAGCACTGGGCTAACAGGACTCCGGGAACCCGGGCTGTAGCAGGCTAGGCAGGACTCCGGATGTCACCGCGTGACATTTCCCCGAAGGGACAGACACGGGAACGATATGAAACACATGCCGGCCAGTCAAGTGTCCGGAGCAGTAGTGCTGGGCTAGCAGGACTCCGGTGAACCGGGCTGTAGCGGACTACTATGGCTCATGGAAGCACAAGACTACATTTCCCCATAAGAGAGGCTACCAAGGATAAACAACTAGTTTGTCGGATCCCACACATACCGAGCATTTCAATCATACACACAATATGCTCGATATGTGCAAATACAACATCACATCACAACAAGACTCTACGACTCAGAGTATTTATTCATTAGGCTCCGAAGAGCCAGATATTACAAACATGGGTCTCATGACCCAACATTCAGAGCATACAAGTCAAACACATGCGGAAGCTTAACATGTCTGAGTACAGACATCTACAAATGAAAAAGGCTGAGAAGCCTGACTATCTACCAGATCCTGCCGAGGGCACAAGATCGTAGCTGAGGTAACAAGCTAAACGTCGAAGTCCACACGGAACTACTAGCGAGACTGACGTCTCTCTGCAAAACATAAAATAAGCAAACGTGAGTACAAATGTACCCAGCAAGACTTACATCAGAACTATCTACATATGCATCGGTATCAACAAAGGGGGTGGTGGAGTTTAACTACAGCAAGCCAGCTTTGACTCGGTGGCTATCCTAACTACGACTGCAAGTAACTCTTTTGAGGTGGCGCACACGAGTCCACATATTCACCATATCAATACTCCACTATGGACCCGCTCCCGTCTCCCTACGAGAACGCCATCCATAGCACTCACGCTTATCTTGCGCATTTTAGGGTATCCACTTTCACTTGTCTATGAACTGTTATAGGCAACCCAGAAGTCCATTTCCACGGACACGGCTATTCGAATAGATCATATTAACCCTGCAGGGGTGTACTTCGTCACACACGCTCTCGCCACTTACCACCATGTACACGTCGTGTACCTCGGCAACCTTCAAGCGGAAGCCTGGCGAGGGAGTCGGCCACGGCCTACCTAAACACTCAAGTCTCTAGTCCAGGTTTATCGCCTATTCAGGTTCCATCCGCAGGGAGTCCGGCCGAGGTTTCCACATACGGCCCCGAACGATGTGTGCAGGGTTCCCGAGACACCAAACGGGCGCCCGGTACACCGTGCCACGTGCCTACCGCATCACAGCCCACCCCTCGGTCAGCGCTGTCCACGGCCTCCAGCATACTACAAACACCAGAAACTACTTGCAACTCCTGGACAGAGGACAAGGGTGATTAAGAAGCCGAGAGGGTCCATTGGTTTCGGGCCCGATGCGTGGTAGTAACTGTATCATGGATCACAAACACAGAACTCAGTTCCTGAGGACGGCTTCAATGAGACAACCCACTCATGTTCAGCACCATTCCAATTCATCCCCGATGAATCAGACCTGACACAACTCTAAGCAGTAGCAGGCATCGCAAACAAGCATGAATGAGTAGGCACATCAGGGCTCAAACAACTCCTACTCATGTTAGTGGGTTTCATCTATTTACTGTGGCAATGACAGGTCATGCAGAGGATAAGGGGTTCAACTACCGCAGCATGTAACAGTTGAATCGTTGTTGTCCTAATGCAGTAAAAGAGAGCAGGAGCGAGAGAGTGGGATTGTATCGGAATGAACAAGGGGGTTTTGCTTGCCTGGCACTTCTGAAGATATTATAGTTCTTCATCGGTGTCATCGATCACGTCATCGGAGCATCGGCTACTGAGAGGGGACGATTACCGGCAAACAGAGAAGGGCACGATCAATGCAATGCATAATATGATGCATGCTATGACATGGCAATATGAATGTGTTTTGGGCTAATGCAAGCTAGAACAGAATGGTTTTGAGTTGATTTGAACCAAAGATTCAAATTCAAATTCAAACTATGAATTCAAATAGTGCATTATCATGTTTTCACCTATACAGCAGGTATAACTCAGTTTGACATGCATGAAAATGATACAGATGGATAGATTGCATTTTTCTGATAATTTTTCATATATAAATTATTTCATTCTGAGCTACGGTTGATTTTATATGATTTTTAGAAGTTTATACTATCTTCTGGAATTTTCTGAATTATTTTAAATCCAAAAAATGAGTTATTGCGTCAGCACTGCGTCACTGTGATGTCAGCTGGTCAACAGCGCCTAACCAGAGTCAAACCTGACAGGTGTGGCCCATATGTCAGTGACACAGGGGCTAAGCGCGGTCAAACCCAATGCTGACTGGGTTTGACCCTGCGGTAGGGCCCGCTGTCAGTGGCTGTTAGGGTGATTAGCTGGTTGGGTTAGCGCCTAATGACGTCCACGTCGTCGGTCGCCGGAGTTCAGCCGGCGGCGACCACAGAACACAGCGGGGCACGCCGGACTTGCGCTAGAGGCGTCGGCTTGGCACGCTGAGGGCACCAGGGGATAGCCCTTGATCTTGCGCATCCAAAGGACTAAGTGAGAGGTCGCGGGGTCACCGGAATTCATGCCGGCGACGAGCTTTGGCGTCGGTGGTGTTCGGTGGTGCACGGGCGCATCGCTACGGTGTATCAGTGAGCAAATGGAGGGGCTGGGCAGCACCTGCTAGGCACGGGGAGCACTAAGAGCAGCGCGGTGAGGCCAGGGGAGCACGGAGGCTATGCGTGCAGCAGCAATGGCGGACGGCGGCTTCGGTGCTCGGCGGTCAGCGGGGCTAGAGGAAGAAAATGACGGCGGGGAGAGAGGGGTTCGGTAGAGGAGCTCACGGCGAGGTTGATGAGTAGCTCAGCGTGCTCGGGGACGCTCGGGGGTCGGCGAATCGAACGACGGCGTTCGTCGGAGCAGACGAGGAAGATGGCGACGGTGACGATGCTGCAGGGCATCCGCGGGCGCGTTCTTCGGCTTGGAGCTTCACGGCATCGAGGCGGAGCTCGAGGTCACAACCATGGGCAAGGGGACGGTGGTGGGCGCGGTGCTTTGCGGCGGCGGGCACCGGCGTTCTTGGGTCCGAGGGGGAGCGAGGCAGAGAGCAGGCTGGGGGCGAGTGAGAGGGCAGAGAGTGAGGGAGAGGAGAGAGGGGTCTCTGGGCATCTCCGTGGCGCCCTCAGAAGAGCCGGGCGTCGCGGTGGAAGCAGGAGCTGGCGCGCGCGCGCGGCGACCACACGCCCCTGCTCCTACTGGCTGGAGGAGGAAGGCGACAGGAGCCGGGGAGGTGGGCTGGCCTAGCCACTTGGGCTGCAGGTAAGGCCCAGGTAAGGTTCTCTCTCTCTTCTGTTTCCTAATTTGTTTTTGTTTTCTAATTATTTGCCTCTGTTTTGAGCTTAGGAAAAATACCAAGGCATTTCCTAAAATCCTGAAAATATTCATGGACACTTGCTGAATTATTTCAGTGGCCCAAAAATAGTTCCAACATTATTTGAACATTTAAATTATTTATAGCATTTAACTGCCCAAAAGTCAAATACAATAAAATTTAATTCAAAAATCTAGGATGGCCTAGAAATAGGTGCATCATTTTTGGCAGAGGTTTTCACCTTTAACAAAAATCATGAACTTTTCTAAAGGGCATTTGGGTTCATTGAAAATATTGTTTACTTGAACCTAGTTAAATGCATTTGGTGCTAGGGTTTCAACATCCCCATTTCAAGTTTCTTTGAAAATTAAACATGATGACATGAGGAACAAGCAAAAGTCAAACAAGGGCTGATCTGGGGCTGTGATAGCTCACCCCCACTAAACAAGAATCTCGTCCCGAGATTCAAGACGTGAGGTAAGAAGACAGAGGGTACACAAAGCTAACACGATCTTCATGATCCAATTGCTCTTCGCGAAGATGTTGATCCGTTGCTTCAATTAACGTTGACGTCTTTGCTTTCGAGATCTTCATCCGACACGATGACGACAAGGGAAACTCTATAGAAATCGATCTCCTTAAAGATCGAGCAACTCACGATCAACTCACGGAATGCGATGTTGAGTATCTCTTGAGCTGAGACTCAACACATACATCGAGAGAGGGATGAAGTGAAACAGAGAACGAAGATTCAAGTTGATAAACACAATTCCACGTTGAATAAGACGGTGCATGGTTTCAAAGTAGCGAGGAGATAATTGCCATGATTCCATAACGGCACCTTAGGGAAGGTGACTTGTAGAAATATTCCCTTAAGTGGCAAAAGGAATTACTTTTGATATAAATATCATTGAAACTCTTTATGCCAGCCTAAGGCAATCACAAAGGATCGTTCGAGGGAGTTCGGGAGAACGAGACACTCGGGCTAGAATGGACGATGTGGAATACCTTGGTGAAGACAACGAAATGGATGATTTTTTTTATATATCTTCAGAAATGAATGGGACTCATGGTAAGACCACTTGAAGATGATCTTGATCAGTAATTACTGGGAAGGGTAATCCAAGGTAGGATGGCACAATGACGGTGCAAGCTGGGAACAAAAATGGAAATGCTAGGAATGATTCTAGTAACTGGGGAGAAGCCCAACAGTAGAGAGTGAATCTACTGTTTGAAAGGTTTAGCATAACCGAAGGAAACTGGGAGCAATCCCAGTTAGTGCCGGTGAAAACACCTAGTGCTTGTGCGTGCTCTCAAGAACTTGAGGATTTCCATATTCATCAAGGTTTTACCAACATCCGTGTCGAGGATCCTGGCAGCACATCATACTACCATGATGAACGGTGATGGAGGATGCAGGTGCAAAGGAGGACAACACTTTCTCAGATTTCACCTTAGCGAAGCCAAGGGAGCAAAATCTGGATGATCGACCGAGAGACATTTAGCACTCCGCTTCTAATGTTCCCCTTGATGTTCTAGCGTAACTGTAACACCCCGCATGAGCTCTACATGTGTTTTGAAGTATGCCATGCCATCTTTACATTGGTATAGTCCATGTATTTTTTGTGATCTCTGTGGTGACTAGCACAAGCATGCAAATTAGGCCCCGTAATGTTTCTGATTTCAGGGACTTACTGATTTCTCTAAGTCCTTGTCTGCTGTAATTTTGTTGCCATGTAAACTTGATGCTACAGAGAGATCCATGTATATTTTGGATATGTTTAGTAAGGATGTTTTGTAGCTATTATTGTAATTGATCCATTCCTGCAATTTTTTGGAATTTTAGAGTACCATAGCATGACTCAATCTTGCTCTAACTTTGCTATAAAATATTTCTGGCAGATTCTTAACATGATATGCATTTTTGCCAAGCTTATTGTAGTTGATGCATACATGCTATGCAACTGTTCTTGCCATGGATAGCTTGATAAACATGCCATATTGCTGTATGTATGCTTGGTTTGTCATGCATTGCTCTGTAGTGAGTGCATCAAGCTCACAAAGAGGCCTACATATTAATATTTCTGCCATGCTCTGTTTTCTGTTAAGTCTGAAACCTGATAACGAAACTTGCTATGTTTACATGCTTGCCATCTTATCTTCTGGTCCTTTTTGGCTTATGGTCAGTAAGGGACTTTTGTCATGTGCATTTAGTATAACACTACCATGCCTTTTTTTCTATGTTAATTTCCTGTAGCATGTTGATTTCGTGCTCTGAATATTGCTACCTCATGCTGATTTCTGCCATGTCCAGTTTTTCACTAAGTCTGTGAACCTGTAATCTTTTGCACTTTTGCCATGCTTGTTTGAGCTTGATATGTTGTGAACTAGCTGTAGCTCCTTGTTCATCTCTTGTCAAGCATCTCCTGTAGATTACTTCCATGTGCTTTGTTGCTATGTTGGGGTGCTGTAGCATTGTTACTTGTAGTATTTTAAGTGCTATCTTGCTGTTTATCGCAGATTCGTGTCATTATTGTTTTGCTTGCCATTTGCAAACCGTGCATCCGATTCCGGTGATCTTTATATCGATTTTGACCGAAATCATCTCATCTTTCCAGTGGCATGCTTGGTTTGCCAAGTTACTGCCACGTTCATCATTTTCCTCCCGGAGCACGCATATGCATCACATATCATATCTTGCATATCATACATGTTTTGCATCATATTGCTTGCGCATTCCTCGTTGTTGATTGTGGTTCCGTTTGTTTGTGTTCTTATCTTGGGTAGAGCCGGGAGACGAGTTCGTGAACGAGGAACCTGTCGAGTACGCTTACGAGGATCAAGCTTTCGACAACTCTGAGAACCTTGCAGGCAAGATGACCACCCCTCCAAATCACTTCTATCTTTGCTATGCTAGTTGTTCGCTCTATTGCCATGCTCGCTACCTATCACTTGCTATATCATGTCTCCCATTTTAGCCATGTCAGCTCTAACCAACCTTTCCTAGCAAACCGTTGTTTGGCTAAGTTACTGCTTTTGCTCGGCCCCTCTTATAGCGTTGCTAGTTGCAGGTGAAGTTGAAGTTTGTTCCATGTCGGAACATGGATATGTTGGGATATCACAATATCTCTTATTTAATTAATGCATCTATATATTCGGTAAAGGGTGGAAGGCTCGGCCTTATGCCTGGTGTTTTGTTCCACTCTTGCCGCCCTAGTTACTGTTATACCGGGATTATGTTCCTTGAGTTTGCGTTCCTTACACGGTCGGGTGATTTATGGGACCCCCTTGACAGTTCGCCTTGAATAAAACTCCTCCAGCAAGGCCCAACCTTGGTTTTACCATTTGCGACCTATACCTTTTTCCCCCGGGTTTTCTAGAGCCCGAGGGTCATCTTTATTTTAAACCCCGGGCAAGTGTTCCTCTGAGTGCTGGTCCAAACTAGAGCCACTTGCAGCGCCACCTTGGGGAAACTCGAGGATTGGTTTTAGCTGTACATAGTGTTCATCCGGTGTGACCTGAGAACGAGATATGTGCAGCTCCTATCGGGATTTGTCGGCACATTCGGGCGGCTTTGCTGGTCTTGTTTTACCATTGTCGAGATGTCTTGTAAACCGGGATTCCGAGACTGATCGGGTCTTTCCGGGAGAAAGTTTATCCTTCGTTGATCGTGAGAGCTTATGATGGGCTAAGTTGGGACACCCCTGCAGGGTATTATCTTTCGAAAGCCGTGCCCGCGGTTATGAGGCAGATGGGAATTTGTTAATGTCCGGTTGTAGATAACTTGTCACTTGACCCAATTAAAAAAGACCAAGCGCGTGTGTAGCCGTGATGGTCTCTTCTCGGCGGAGTCCGGGAAGTGAACACGGTCTGTGTTATGTATGACGTAAGTAGGTGTTCAGGACCTCTTCTTGGTCATTGCTAGATGACGTCCGTTCCGTTGCTTCTCTTCTCGCTCTCATTTGCGCAAGTTAGCCACCATATATGCTTTTGCCGCTGCAGCTCCACCTCACTACTCCTCTGTTTTTCCTCCAAGCTTAAATAGTCTTGATCTCGCGGGTGTGAGATTGCTGAGTCCCCGTGACTCACAGATTCTACCAAACAGTTGCAGGTGCCGACGATGCCAGTGCAGACGATCGCGTCGATCTCAAGTGGGAGTTCGACGAGGAACGTGGTCGTTACTATGTGTCTTTTCCTGATGATCAGTAGTGGAGCCTAGTTGGGACGATCGGGGATCTAGCATTTGGGGTTGTCTTATTTTCATCTGGATTTTGACCGTAGTCGGTCTATATGATTGTATTTTGGATGATGGATGATATTTATTTATGTATTGTGTGAAGTGGCGATTGTAAGCCAACTCTTTATCCCAGTCTTATTCATTACATGGGATTGTGTGAAGATGACCCTTCTTGCGACAAAACCACTATGCGGTTATGCCTCTAAGTAGTGCCTCGACACGTGGGAGATATAGCCGCATCGTGGGCGTTACAAGTTGGTAATCAGAGCCATCCCCGACTTAGGAGCCCCCTGCTTGATCGAATCACTGACGTTGTTGAGTCTAGAACAAAATGTTTTGAGTCTTAGGATTATATATATCGGAGAGTAGGATTCTTTTTACTCCTCAGTCCCTTCGTCGCTATGGTGAGGTCTCGTGACGTAGAAGTTTTGACTATTCTCTCCTCAAATTTCACTAAAAAAAATTTTTAGGATCACGCGGGTATCTTGGAATCGTTCCGATCGATTTGTGACGAGAACATTGTTCTTGGTGCCTCCTGTCATTTAGGGGTTGTGGCAGTGTCCCGGGGAGTTGAGCTCCGAGGTGTTGTCGTCACAATTTTATCGTTGCAGTTCTGGAATACCTGAGTTTCGCCGACATCGAAATCTCTTTTATGCAGTTGTTGGTGAGATCACCTCGACGCCACCCAGTACTGGGGCGGGAGTTCGGGAGTATTGCCATAACTTGTATAACGGATGTTTTTCGAAGGTTGAGGTAAACGACTTCCGAAGATTTCTTGGTTATGTGTTGACGGATGGATACAGCTGGATCTAGGGATTGTTAGTTTGGGTGATATATTTTGTGTCCCCTGTATCCCCTACACCAGATTGCATAACCAGAAAGTTTCGGGAGTTTATAAGTGGGAATTCTAGTAGCCTTAGGATATCTTTCCGACAGACGCATGATATGAGATTGGGGTTCGACGTCTAGTGGTCCGCCTGTATACGGTTGATTTTACAGTGGTCTCGTTGTGTCTTAAAGAGTCCATGGCTTTGCCGACTCGGGGACGCTTCGTATGTCATGTGCACAGCCTTGTACATGATGGTGCTGTACGATTGAGCCCGTGTGGGCCCCACCACAAAAACTTCGGACGGAATATCTATCATATGTTTGTTCCGGCTTATTCTGCAAGCCAATACTTTGTTTTATTTTGTATTGTGGTATTCGAGTTGCTTCGAATTCATTTGTTCATTCCATATCTTTTTCAAGTGGCTTCTCAACTTATGGAAGTGTGATGATTTACTACGGAATTCATTCGTTCATCTTCGTTCGAATGTTTATTGTGAAGACTATATGTTGCAATTTCTATCCGTTGATTCTACTTATCTTTTGTCTATCGAGATGCTAACGGATGGCACCCTCTTCAGGATGGCTCCGCCAACGCGTCAGAATCCGGATCGCAGTGAAGGGAGTCAAGCGAACCCTCCGCCACCACCTCCACCTCCGGAGGCATGGCAAGCAATCATGGCAGCCACCAACGCCAATGCTCAGATGATTCTGCAACTCTTGCAAGAACGTACTCAAGGGCAAGGCAATCAAGGCAATCAAGGTCAAGGCAACAATCAGTTTCACTTTGCCACTCTCAGCCAGTTTCTCGCAAATCAGCCCAAGTCTTTCAGCTACTGTGCCGAGGCCACGGATGCCGATGATTGGCTCGTGGACATCAACAAGCATTTTGAATGTAGCAATGTCAGGCCTGAGGACTATGTCAAGTTCGCTTCTTTCCAGCTCAAGGACCAAGCTGCTGATTGGTTTCAACAATACAAAGATTCCAGAGGAGGTTGTGTGATCACTTGGACTGACTTCTGTCGGGACTTCAAAGCGCACCACATTCCACAAAGTGTTGTTGAGAGCAAGCGTGAGGAGTTCCGCAATCTCAAGCAAGGCAACATGTCTGTGTATCAATACAACATTCAGTTTCAGAAACTTGCTCGCTTCGCTAAACAAGACGTTCCTGATGAGAAGAGTATGATCTATCACTTCAGAGGTGGCCTTAAAGAGGATCTGCAGTTAGCTCTCGTTCTTGTTGAGCCTACTCACTTTGATCAATTCTACAATATGGCACTGAAGCAAGAGGCTGTTCAGCTCAAGTGTGAGGCTTCTAAGAAGAGAGTCAGAGACGCAGTTCAGTCTTCTTCTTCCTCACTTGTGACAGCTAAGCAACAGAAGTTCTGGTTGCCTCCTCCTCCTCCGTTTCGTCAGCCTTACCAGCAGAAGAACAAAGGTGGCCATGGTTCTTCAAACTCTTCCAACTCTGGCTATCAGAACAAGTCTCAGAATCAAGCTCCAAAGTCCAATGCTCCTTATCACCGTCCACTCTCAGAGGTGACTTGCAACAAATGTCAGCAGAAAGGTCACTATGCTAACAAGTGCTTCAACCAGAGGCGTCTTCCTCCTCCTCCTCCTGTCAGATCTTCCAGCAATGCAGTGGTCAAGCATAATCCAAAGTTTGCAAAGGTGAACATGATGAATGCAGCTCAAGCGGAGGAATCTACTAATGTGATAATGGGTAATCTTCCTGTTAACGATATTCCTGCAAAAGTTCTTTTTGATACTGGTGCATCTCTTTCTTTCATTTCAAGACCTTTTGTTGCCAAGCATGATTTTGTGACGGAAAAGATCCCTATCCCGTTGAAGATTGTGTCTCCGGGCAAGAAAATGACTGCTAATAATTGTGTCCCGGATGTTTCCATCAAGGTGGGCGACTTTAAATTTCAGTCTTCCCCAATTGTTCTTGGTGACTCGGATATTGATCTTATTCTCGGGATGGACTGGCTTTCTAAGCACAAGGCTCAACTTGATTGTGCCGCCAGGCAAATTCAATTGACACACTCGTTTGAGGATGTGATTATTTTTGCCGCTCGTGATGAAACTATTCGGTTTTTCTCTCTCAATGAGAAGGGCGAATTGAATGCCATCTCTCAAATTCCAGTCGTTTGCGAGTATCAAGATGTCTTTCCAGAAGAGCTTCCGGGTATGCCTCCTCATCGGCCAGTTGAGTTCGTTATCGAACTAGAGCCTTGCACTGAACCCGTTTGCAAGCGTCCATACAAGCTTGGACCAAACGAGCTGAAGGAATTGAAGAAGCAGCTCGATGAACAAGAACGTCTGGGTTTGATCAGACCGAGTTCTTCTCCATGGGGTTGTGGTGTTCTTTTTGTCAAGAAGAAGGATGGCACGGACCGACTTTGTGTCGACTACCGTCCATTGAACAAGAAGACTATCAAGAACAAGTATCCACTTCCCAACATCAATGAGCTATTTGAGCAACTCAAAGGTGCTAAAGTATTCTCGAAGCTTGACCTTCGTATGGGTTATCATCAGATTCGCATTCGTGAAGAAGATATTCCCAAGACAGCTTTCAGAACAAGCTTTGGTTCTTATGAATATACTGTCGTGTCTTTCGGCCTTGTCAATGCTCCTCCGGTGTTCTCTCGGATGATGAATTTCATCTTCAACCCCTATACCAATGAATTTGTTCTGGTGTCTCTCGATGATATCTTGGTCTTCTCCAAGAATAAGCAGGATCATGCCAAACATTTGCGATTGGTGCTCGACAAGCTCAGAGAGTATCAATTCTATGCGAAGTTCTCTAAATGTGAGTTTTGGCTTGATGAAGTTCTTTTCCTTGGTCACATCATCTCTGCCAAAGGCATCGCTGTTAACCCCGAGAAGGTGTCCGCAGTTCTCGATTGGGAACCTCCTCAAAATGTCAAGCAGCTCCGCAGTTTTCTAGGTCTTGCAAGCTATTGCCGAAGATTCGTTGAGAATTTCTCCAAGATTGCAAAGCCTCTTTCCAACCTCCTACAGAAGCATGTGAAATATTTCTGGTCTCCTGAGTGTGACGTTGCTTTCAACACTCTCAAACAGAAACTAGTCACAGCTCCTGTCTTGACTCCTCCTGATGAATCCAAGCCATATGAAGTTTTCTGTGATGCTTCTCTCCAAGGTCTCGGTGCTGTGTTAATGCAAGAGAAGAAAGTTGTGGCTTATACTTCTAGGCAGTTGAAGCCAAACGAGAAGAACTACCCCACTCACGATCTTGAGTTGGCGGCAGTTGTCAATGCATTGGTTACGTGGAGACATCTCTTGTTGGGAAGACAAGTGGACATTTTCACTGATCACAAGAGCCTCAAGTATATCTTCACTCAGCCCAACCTCAACCTCAGGCAGACTCGATGGGTCGAAATGATTCAAGAGTACAATCCGAGTATTGAATATACTCTAGGCAAGGCCAATGTCATTGCAGATGCTTTGAGCAGGAAAGCTTATTGCAACAGCTTAATTCTCAAGCCTTTCCAACCGGATCTTTCTGAAGCTTTCCGCAAGCTGAATCTCAAAGTTGTTCCTCAAGGCCTTCTCGCCAACCTCATAGTCTCTCCTACTTTGGAAGATCAAATTCGTGAGGCACAACTCCTTGATGCCATGGTGAAGAAGGTGAAACGTGGTATCGACAAGGGTCTTTCCAAATACAAGTGCTATCGCATTGATGACACAGACACTTTGTTCTTCGAGGACCGGATCGTGGTTCCTAAAGGTGATCTAAGGAAAGTCATAATGAACGAGGCGCACAATTCTCTCCTTTCCATTCACCCTGGAAGTACGAAGATGTATCATGACCTCAAGCAGTCGTATTGGTGGACTCGAATGAAGCGAGAAATTGCTCAATTCGTGAATGAATGTGATGTCTGTCGAAGAGTGAAAGCAGAACATCAACGACCAGCTGGTCTCCTCCAACCTCTTGCTATTCCGGAATGGAAGTTTGATCATATCGAAATGGACTTCGTGACTGGCTTTCCAAAGTCCAAGCGCGGAAATGATGCTATCTTCGTTGTCATTGACAAGCTCTCTAAAGTGGCTCATTTCCTTCCGATCAAAGAATCCATCACAGCAGCTCAGCTGGCAGAGCTATACACCTCCAGAATTGTCTCCTTGCACGGCATTCCACAATTGATTTCTTCAGATCGTGGAAGTATCTTCACCTCTAAGTTCTGGGCCTCCTTCCAGAAGGCCATGGGCACAAATATTCGCTTCAGCACAGCTTTTCACCCTCAAACTAGTGGCCAAGTCGAGCGAGTCAATCAAATTCTTGAAGATATGCTCAGGGCTTGTGTCATTTCTTTTGGCATGAAATGGGAAGATTGTCTCCCTTATGCTGAATTCTCCTACAACAACAGTTTCCAAGCGAGTTCGGGCAAGGCCCCATTCGAGATTCTCTATGGCAGAAAGTGCCGTACTCCTCTCAATTGGTCAGAGACTGGTGAACGCCAACTTCTTGGCAATGACTTAATCACTGAAGCTCAAGAAATGTGTAAAGTCATCCGTGATAATCTCAAAGCCGCGCAATGGCGTCAGAAGAGTTACTATGATAGTAAGCATCGTGATTTGGCTTTCGAGATCGGAGACCATGTCTACCTCCGCGTCTCTCCAATGAAAGGCACTCGTCGCTTCGGTATCAAAGGGAAGCTTGCCCCTAGATACGTGGGTCCTTTCAAGATCATTGACAACTCAGCTGCTAATACTTGAGAATATTCTTTGGCTCCCCTTGTGTCGAATCAGTAAATTTGGGTTGAATACCCTACCCTCGAAAACTGTTGTGATCCCCTATACTTGTGGGTTATCAAGACTATTTTCTGGCGCCGTTGCCGGGGAGCATAGCTCTATTCTTTGAGTCACTTGGGATTTATATCTGCTGGTCACTATGAAGAACTTGAAAGGCGCTAAGAAAACAATTTATCCCTGAACTACGAGGGGAGGTAAGGAACTGCCATCTAGCTCTGCACTTGATTCATCTTCTGTTTGGAGTAAGCTTGCGACACCTAAACCTGCTTCTGCTATTCGTTCTGATATGTCGCATGTTATTGATGATGCCACTTCTGCTATGCATGATACTTATGATGAGACTACTTCTATGCTTGATACTACTGTGCCCCTTAGTGAATTTCTTGATGAACAAATTGCTAGGGCTAGAGAGAAATAAATTATTAAAACTGGTTATATTGATGAAATTGATGATGAAAACTTGCCTGTTATTCCTGAGGGTTATGTTTTTGATAAAGAAGCTTCTTTAGCTATTTTAGCCTGCAAAGATAGATATGAACTCAAGAGGTTATTTGCTAAATGGAATCAGCAATCTCTTAATGATAGAATGAGACCTGGCCCTGCTTTTGCTACTTCACCTATCTGTGTTACCGATAGGGATTATGAATTCTCTATTGATCCTGATATAATTACTTTGGTTGAATCTGATCCCTTTCATGGCTATGAATCTGAAACTGTTGTGGCACATCTTACTAAATTAAATGATATAGCCACCCTGTTCACTAATTATGAGAAATCCCGCTATCTTTATATCCTTCAAATATTTCCGTTCTCATTAAAGGGTGATGCTAAGATATGGTTTAATTCTCTTGATCCTGGTTGTGTGCGTAGTCCCCAGGATATGATTTATTACTTCTCTGCTAAATATTTCCCTGCTCATAAGAAACAAGCTGCTTTGAGGGATATATATAACTTTGTGCAAATTGAAGAAGAGAGTCTCGCACAAGCTTGGGGGAGGCTTCTCAAGTTACTTAATGCTTTGCCTGATCATCCTCTTAAGAAAATTGAAATACTTGATATCTTTTATAATGGACTAACCGATGCTTCCAGAGATTACCTGGATAGTTGTGCTGGTTCTGTTTTCAGGGAAAGAACACCGGATGAAGCTGAAATTCTATTGAATAATATGTTGACAAATGAAAATAATTGGACACTTCCTGAGCCAATTCCTGAGCCCATTCCTAAACCAACTCCGAAGAAGAGAGGTGTTCTATTTCTCAGTCCTGAAGATATGCAAGAGGCAAAGAAATCTACTAGAGAAAAGGGTATTAAAGCTGAAGATGTTAAGAATTTACCTCCTATTGAAGAAATACATGGTCTTAATTTACCGCCTGTTGAAGAAACATATGATCTTAATCCATTACCTATTGAAGAAACTCATGGTCTTGATAACCCAACACAGGTAGTAAAGGTAAATTCTCTTTATAGATACGATAAGGCTGAAATTCCTCCTACTAAAATAGCTAGCCAATGCTTGGATGATTTTGATAACTTTATGGTTAAGCAAGAAGATTTCAATGCTTATTTTGGTAGACAATTAAAACAAAATGCTTATATGATTGAACACTTGGGTGATTATATGGCTAATGTTAAAGGTGAACTTAAACTCATTAGTAAATATGCTTCTATGGTTACCACTCAAGTAGAACAAGTACTTAAAGCTCAAAATGATTTGCTCAATGAATTAAATAGTAAGAAAAATGATTATGCTGTTAGAGTAGCTACTAGAACAGGTAGAATGACTCAAGAACCTTTGTATCCTGAAGGCCACCCTAAGAGAATTGAGCAAGATTCTCAGAGAAATAATATTGATGCACCTAGTTCTTCTAAAAAGAAGAAAAAGAAAAATGATAGGAAATTACACGCTTCTAGTGAACCTATTGCTGAACCACCTGAGAATCCAAATGATATATCTATTTCTGATGCTGAAACACAATCTCGTAATGAACATGAACCTAGTGAAAATATTAATGATGATGTTCATGATGATGCTCAACCTAGTAATGGTAATGATGTAGAAATTGAACCTGTTGTTGATCTTGATAACCCACAATCAAAGAATCAACGTTATGATAAGAGAGACTTTGTTGCTAGGAAGCATGGTAAGGAAAGAGAACCTTGGGTTCAGAAACACATGCCCTTTCCTCCTAAACCATCCAAGAAAAAGGATGATGAGGATTTTGAGTGCTTTTCTGAAATGATTAGACCTATCTTTTTGCGTATGCGATTAACTGATATGCTCAAAATAAATCCTTATGCTAAGTATATGAAAGATATTGTTACAAATAAGAGAAAGATACCTAAAGCTGAGATTTCCACCATGCTTGCTAATTATATTTTTAATGCTGGAATACCTAAGAAACTAGGTGATCCAGGAGTACCCACTATACCATGCTCCATTAAAAGAAACTATGTTGAAACTGCTTTATGTGATCTTGGAGCCGGTGTTAGTGTTATGCCTCTCTCTTTATATCGTAGACTTGACTTTAATAAGTTGACACCTACTGAAATATCTTTGCAAATGGCTAATAAATCAACTGCTATACCTGTCGGTATTTGTGAGGATGTGCCTGTTGTGGTTGCAAACGTTACTATTTTAACGGACTTTGTTATTCTTGATATTCCCGAGGACGATAGTATGTCTATTATTCTTGGAAGACCTTTTTTGAATACCGCAGGGGCTGTTATTGATTGCAACAAAGGCAATGTCACTTTTCATGTTAATGGTAATCTGCATACGATACACTTTCTGAGGAAACAACCTCAAGTCACTAGTAGAAAACAGGGCTTTGGTCTCAGGGCAATGCTCACATTAGTCCCGGTTCAGTCACGAACCGGGACTAATGTGAGCATTGGTCCTGGTTCGTGCGGCTAAGCCATTAGTCCCGGTTCACCTGGGCCCTTTAGTCCCGGTTGGTGCCACGAACCGGGACTAAAGGGTGTGATGCCCATTAGTACCGGTTGGTGACATAAAAAATTTCTTTTTTATCATTTACCTACTCGAGGACGAGTAGGAATTAAGCTTGGGGATGCTTGATACGTCTCCAACGTATCTATAATTTTTGATTGTTCCATGCTATTATATTACCCCTTTTGGATGTTTATGGGCTTTATTTTACACATTTATATCATTTTTGGGACTAACCTACTAACCGGAGGCCCAGCCCATATTGCTGTTTTTTTTGCCTATTTCAGTATTTCGAAGAAAAGGAATATCAAACGGAGTCCAAACGGAATGAAACCTTCGGGAGCGTGATTTTTGGAACAAACGTGATCCAGAGGACTTGGATTGCAAGTCAAGAAGCAGCCGAGGCTCCCACGAGACAGGAGGGCGCCCCCCCTATAGGGCGCACCCCCCTGTCTCGTGGGCCCCTCGGGCGGCCACCGACGTACTTCTTCCTCCTATATATACCTACGTACCCTGAAAACATCCAGGGGCAGACGAAACACAATTTCCACCACCATAACCTTCTGTATCCGCGAGATCCCATCTTGGAGCCTTCGCCGGCGTTCTGCCGGAGGGGGAATCGACCACGGAGGGCTTCTACATCAACACCATAGCCCCTCCGATGAGTTGTGAGTAGTTTACCACAGACCTACCACTACTAGGAAAAGGGCTATTGATGGAATGACCACTAATGGCGCACCAGACATGTGGTGCGCCATTGCTATGTAGCAGTGGCGCACCATGTGCTGGTGCGCCATTAGTGTGAAATACACTAATGGCGCACCAGACACACGGTGCGCCATTAGTACCAATTTTTTTTATTTTTCCAGACATACTAATGGCGCACCAGGGCACAGTGCGCCATTACTAGTTCTAACTAGTAATGGCGCACCAGCCACATAGTGCGCCACTACAATATTTTTTTATTTTTTACTTTTTTGCAAAACTACTAATGGCGCACCACCAGCAGTGCGCCATTAGTAACCAGGGTTACTAATGGACAGCCACACCTACCCACTCACTTTCCCCACTTCATTCTCTCCTCCTCCTCCAAGCTTGTCTCGGCTGCCTCCTCCTCCTCACCTCATTTGCACCATAAATTCATCCAAATTAAGTGGTTAAACCCCCTTTTTTGATAGGTAAGTAAGGGGGAAGCTATCTTTATGTTGTTCTCCCTCCAACAACATGCACATGCACTTTTTATGTCCTAGCTAAATCTATGTATGTTTGTGGTGTTGCATATGTTTGTGGTGTTGCATATATGTTTGTGGTGTTGCATATATGTTTGTGGTGTTGCATATGTCGGGGGTACGATCGTCCTGCGGTTTGATGACATCTTTGCTATGCTTAACCTTCATCAGCTGCACTACACCTTCGTTCGGCTGTTTTTGTTGAGTCTGGAGATGCGGATCATTAGAGACAAGACCCCGGACATTGTGATAGTCGACCCCTTCTACATGCGTGCCAAGATCTTGGGCAGCGCTGGGGACCGGCAAGTCGCGAGTTCACACCTCGAAGGCGTCATTCTGGCAAACCCAGATAAGGATAACTTCCTCGTGCCTTACTTTCTCAAGTAAGTCATCTCCTAACCGCCCCGTAACATATGATTTCTTAGATTTCGATCGTTCTTTTTTTTCTAACATTCCGTGTTCTGTGCAGTGACACACATTGCACACTCATCCTCTTAAGCCCGAAATATTCCACGGCCACGTATTTCGACCCGGACCGTGACTCCAAGATAGACTACACAAATATCAAGAAAGTTCTTGATGATGCTCTCCCCGGCTACGCCGCATCTGGAGGCACCTTTAAGAGGCCAGTTCGTAGGTACGGCAGGCACGTGTTCACCCACAATACGACGTTCCCCTGCGTCAAGCAGCCGCCTGGCGGTCAGAAGGATGCCTACTACGCCCTCCATCACATGCGGGCGATCGTGCGGGACCATAATCACCTTCTGCTACCAAATAATCTCAAAGATTGGGCCGCAAGCTTGGCGGCAATCCAGGACGCGGACATCCGACAAGAATTCTTTCGCATCCAGTCGGAGTTTGCAGAAATCATCCATCAAGATGTCCTTCGTACCTCGGGGCAGTTCTACCTCAAATTTCAACCGTCCAACAGTGAGAGAGACACACCGCTACAAATGCAGGCTGACAACGCCCGCGACTTCATGACCATCACGACAGACGGCGGCTTCATCCACACTCCGGTCCCATGAGTCGAGTCGAAAGTAGTGATGCTATGTGTAGTTCTGAAACATTGATTAGTTCATGTTTTAATTAAACTTTAATGAACTTGTATGTCTCTTTGGTTTGGACAGTCATTCAACTTAGATGTAATCGATGCTATTTATTAGTAGGACCATGAATCGTGCTATTAATGTCTTGCTTTTCTCTTCCGATCCTTTTGTTGCATACTTATATATTGCTTATGTATTGTCTGTTGTTTGGCTAGTGCATAGAGATGCCGTCTGTCGGGACCCCGATTCCAAGTCACACCGATCTAGCCGGTAACACCTCATATCACTTTGCGGCCTCACGCACGGTATTCCCACGGGTGTCGCCTTACCATGGCCCGGGACCGTTTGCGCCTTTTGGCTCACGTATATGATAGTGTCGCTAGCACCCACATGACAGAGAACCCGGGCCGACATGGCTAGTCGTGAACCCAAAGCGGCACTAACGTACGGGGACAGGCATACATGAATCAACATCGAACGTGTCGGTCAGCAGCGTGCGAATCCGGGCTGTAGCACTGGGCTAACAGGACTCCGGGAACCCGGGCTGTAGCAGGCTAGGCAGGACTCCGGATGTCACCGCGTGACATTTCCCCGAAGGGACAGACACGGGAACGATATGAAACACATGCCGGCCAGTCAAGTGTCCGGAGCAGTAGTGCTGGGCTAGCAGGACTCCGGTGAACCGGGCTGTAGCGGACTACTATGGCTCATGGAAGCACAAGACTACATTTCCCCATAAGAGAGGCTACCAAGGATAAACAACTAGGTTGTCGGATCCCACACATACCGAGCATTTCAATCATACACACAATATGCTCGATATGTGCAAATACAACATCGCATCACAACAAGACTCTACGACTCAGAGTATTTATTCATTAGGCTCCGAAGAGCCAGATATTACAAACATGGGTCTCATGACCCAACATTCAGAGCATACAAGTCAAACACATGCGGAAGCTTAACATGTCTGAGTACAGACATCTACAAATGAAAAAGGCTGAGAAGCCTGACTATCTACCAGATCCTGCCGAGGGCACAAGATCGTAGCTGAGGTAACAAGCTAAACGTCGAAGTCCACACGGAACTACTAGCGAGACTGACGTCTCTCTGCAAAACATAAAATAAGCAAACGTGAGTACAAATGTACCCAGCAAGACTTACATCAGAACTATCTACATATGCATCGGTATCAACAAAGGGGGTGGTGGAGTTTAACTGCAGCAAGCCAGCTTTGACTCGGTGGCTATCCTAACTACGACTGCAAGTAACTCTTTTGAGGTGGCGCACACGAGTCCACATATTCACCATATCAATACTCCACTATGGACCCGCTCCCGTCTCCCTACGAGAACACCATCCATAGCACTCACGCTTATCTTGCGCATTTTAGGGTATCCACTTTCACTTGTCTATGAACTGTTATAGGCAACCCAGAAGTCCATTTCCGCGGACACGGCTATTCGAATAGATCATATTAACCCTGCAGGGGTGTACTTCGTCACACACGCTCTCGCCACTTACCACCATGTACACGTCGTGTACCTCGGCAACCTTCAAGCGGAAGCCTGGCGAGGGAGTCGGCCACGGCCTACCTAAACACTCAAGTCTCTAGTCCAGGTTTATCGCCTATTCAGGTTCCATCCGCAGGGAGTCCGGCCGAGGTTTCCACATACGGCCCCGAACGATGTGTGCAGGGTTCCCGAGACACCAAACGGGCGCCCGGTACACTGTGCCACGTGCCTACCGCATCACAGCCCACCCCTCGGTCAGCGCTGTCCACGGCCTCCAGCATACTACAAACACCAGAAACTACTTGCAACTCCTGGACAGAGGACAAGGGTGATTAAGAAGCCGAGAGGGTCCATTGGTTTCGGGCCCGATGCGTGGTATTAACTGTATCATGGATCACAAACACAGAACTCAGTTCCTGAGGACGGCTTCAATGAGACAACCCACCATGTACTCCTACATGGCCTCTCACCGCTACCTTTACCAAATTGTGTTCACACACTTAGCTCACACACAGTAGGACATGTTCATCACCATTCCAATTCATCCCCGATGAATCAGACCTGACACAACTCTAAGCAGTAGCAGGCATGGCAAACAAGCATGAATGAGTAGGCACATCAGGGCTCAAACAACTCCTACTCATGTTAGTGGGTTTCATCTATTTACTGTGGCAATGACAGGTCATGCAGAGGATAAGGGGTTCAACTACTGCAGCATGTAACAGTTGAATCGTTGTTGTCCTAATGCAGTAAAAGAGAGCAGGAGCGAGAGAGTGGGATTGTATCGGAATGAACAAGGGGTTTTTGCTTGCCTGGCACTTCTGAACATATTATAGTTCTTCATCGGTGTCATCGATCACGTCATCGGAGCATCGGCTACTGAGAGGGGACGATTACCGGCAAACAGAGAAGGGCACGATCAATGCAATGCACAATATGATGCATGCTATGACATGGCAATATGAATGTGTTTTGGGCTAATGCAAGCTAGAACAGAATGGTTTTGAGTTGATTTGAACCAAAGATTCAAATTCAAATTCAAACTATGAATTCAAATAGTGCATTATCATGTTTTCACCTATACAGCAGGTATAACTCAGTTTGACATGCCTGAAAATGATACAGATGGATAGATTGCATTTTTCTGATAACTTTTCATATATAAATTATTTCATTGTGAGCTACGGTTGATTTTATATGATTTTTAGAAGTTTATACTATTTTCTGGAATTTTCTGAATTATTTTAAATCCAAAAAATGAGTTATTTCATCAGCACCGCGTCACTGTGACGTCAGCTGGTCAACAGCGCCTAACCAGAGTCAAACCTGACAGGTGTGGCCCATATGTCAGTGACACAGGGGCTAAGCGCGGTCAAACCCAATGCTGACTGGGTTTGACCCTGCGGTAGGGCCGGCTGTCAGTGGCTGTTAGGGTGATTAGCTGGTTGGGTTAGCGCCTAATGACGTCCACGTCATCGGTCGCCGGAGTTCAGCCGGCGGCGACCACAGAACACGGCGGGGCACGCCGGACTTGCGCTAGAGGCGTCGGCTTGGCATGCTGAGGGCACCAGGGGATAGCCCTTGATCATGCGCATCCAAAGGACTAAGTGAGAGGTCGCGGGGTCACCGGAATTCATGCCGGCGACGAGCTTTGGTGGCGGTGGTGTTCGGTGGTGCACGGGCGCGTCGCTACGGTGTATCAGTGAGCAAATGGAGGGGCTGGGCAGCACCTGCTAGGCACGGGGAGCACTAAGAGCAGCGCGGTGAGGCCAGGGGAGCACGGAGGCTATGCGTGCAGCGGCAATGGCGGACGGCGGCTTCGGTGCTCGGCGGTCAGCGGGGCTAGAGGAAGAAAACGACGGCGGGGAGAGAGGGGTTCGGTAGAGGAGCTCACGGCGAAGTTGATGAGTAGCTCAGCGTGCTCGGGGACGCTCGGGGGTCGGCGAATCGAACGACGGCGTTCGTCGGAGCAGACGAGGAAGATGGCGATGGTGACGATGCTGCAGGGCATCCGCGGGCGCGTTCTTCGGCTTGGAGCTTCACGGCATCGAGGCGGAGCTCGAGGTCACAACCATGGGCAAGGGGACGGTGGTGGGCGCGGTGCTTTGCGGCGGCGGGCACCGGCGTTCTTGGGTCCGAGGGGGAGCGAGGTAGAGAGCAGGCTGGGGGCGAGTGAGAGGGCAGAGAGTGAGGGAGAGGAGAGAGTGGTCTCTGGGCGTCTCCGTGGCGCCCTCAGAAGAGCCGGGCGTCGCGGTGGAAGCAGGAGCTCGCGCGCGTGCGCGGCGACCACGCGCCCCTGCTCCTACTGGCAGGAGGAGGAAGGCGACAGGAGCCGGGGAGGTGGGCTGGCCTAGCCACTTGGGCTGCAGGTAAGGCCCAGGTAAGGTTCTCTCTCTCTTCTGTTTCCTAATTTGTTTTTGTTTTCTAATTATTTGCCTCTGTTTTGAGCTTAGGAAAAATACCAAGGCATTTCCTAAAATCCTGAAAATATTCATGGACACTTGTTGAATTATTTCAGTGGCCCAAAAATAGTTCCAACATTATTTGAACATTTAAATTATTTATAGCATTTAACTGCCCAAAAGTCAAATACAATAAGATTTAATTCAAAAATCCAGGATGGCCTAGAAATAGGTGCATCATTTTTGGCAGAGGTTTTCACCTTTAACAAAAATCATGAACTTTTCTAAAGGGCATTTGGGTTCATTGAAAATATTGTTTACTTGAACCTAGTTGAATGCATTTGGTGCTAGGGTTTCAACATCCCCATTTCAAGTTTCTTTGAAAATTAAACATGATGACATGAGGAACAAGCAAAAGTCAAACAAGGGCTGATCTGGGGCTGTGACAGCTCACCCCCACTAAACAAGAATCTCGTCCCGAGATTCAAGACGTGAGGTAAGAAGACAGAGGGTACACAAAGCTAACACGATCTTCGTGATCCAATTGCTCTTCGCGAAGATGTTGATCCGTTGCTTCAATTAACGTTGACGTCTTTGCTTTCGAGATCTTCATCCGACACGATGACGACAAGGGAAACTCTATAGAAATCGATCTCCTTAAAGATCGAGCAACTCACGATCAACTCACGGAATGCGATGTTGAGTATCTCTTGAGCTGAGACTCAACACATACATCGAGAGAGGGATGAAGTGAAACAGAGAACGAAGATTCAAGTTGATAAACACAATTCCACGTTGAATAAGACGGTGCATGGTTTCAAAGTAGCGAGGAGATAATTGCCATGATTCCATAACGGCACCTTAGGGAAGGTGACTTGTAGAAATATTCCCTTAAGTGGCAAAAGGAATTACTTTTGATATAAATATCATTGAAACTCTTTATGCCAGCCTAAGGCAATCACAAACGATCGTTCGAGGGAGTTCGGGAGAACGACACACTCGGGCTAGAATGGACGATGTGGAATACCTTGTTGAAGACAACGAAATGGATGATTTTTTTATATATCATCGGAAATGAATGGGACTCATGGTAAGACCACTTGAAGATGATCTTGATCAGTAAGTACTGGGAAGGGTAATCCAAGGTAGGATGGCACAATGATGGTGCAAGCTGGGAAAAAAATGGAAATGCTAGGAATGATTCTAGTAATTGGGGAGAAGCCCAACAGTAGAGAGTGAATCTACTGTTTGAAAGGTTTAGCATAACCGAAGGAAACTGGGAGCAATCCCAGTTAGTGCCGGTGAAAACACCTAGTGCTTGTGCGTGCTCTCAAGAACTTGAGCATTCCCATATTCATCAAGGTTTTACCAACATCCGTGTCGAGGATCCTGGCAGCACATCAGACTACCATGATGAACGGTGATGGAGGATGCAGGTGCAAAGGAGGACAACACTTTCTCAGATTTCACCTTAGCGAAGCCAAGGGAGAAAAATCTGGATGATCGACCGAGAGACATTTAGCACTCCGCTTCTAATGTTCCCCTTGATGTTCTAGCGTAACCCATTAGATGTGGTTTGGTATCTTGAACATCAAGTAGTAGGTCGGACTTCGGGTGCGCAGAAATCTATACGGAATAACTAGTGGAATAAATCCTAAGAAATCCTTATGGGGAGGTGGCCAACTTCCTCAATCAAGATACTACAATAATAGGCCTTCCGGCTGGATGTGTTGGCCACGACATCCACTTTACCGGTTACCGAGAGACCAATATTATAGCTCTTGGGAAACGTTCCAACCATCACATCTGCCCGAGATTCAGATCTGGTTGGTGGCAGGATATTCCAGACTCGTCGAGTCTAGGAAGAAAAATGAAGGTCTGCAACACAAATTGACGAGATGACGTTGCGAGATTCTCAGGGGATGAACTACGATAGCAAGCTCCAAAACATGAGCTGGTTCTGCTACAACATGTGAACACGTTGTCCCAGACAAGCATGACCACATAGTAGTCTTAGAATAAAACACTACCGAGTTCTGATTAGGAACCATCATTGCGGAGAGCGAAGTCATGCGCATGTACCTTTGGGTCCTTAAGGAATAGCACTTAAGAACTTCTTTTCCTTGAACAAATCAATCAGTGGCTTGGTGTGCTAGGGATTCATATAGAATGAAGGTTGCAAGTCTCCAGACCAAAGAATACTTCGCACGTATGCATGACTGACTTGGGATGATTCCATAGGAAGCGAAACAAACTTTCTCAAGTTCACGGCAGCAACTTGCATCATATGCACGTGAACTAGAGGAAGTCACTTCTTCCATCAAAACTTAAACTTCATGAGCTAACACGAGGAAGATGCTTTCAAAAGTTCCCAACGCTAACTTAGATGTTCAACCAAATCATGGAGGAGATAAGGATGTTGTCAATGGGCTCAACAACAAACCATCTAGGCTTCCATATAGATGGAATTCCACAATTAAGTGAACGGTGATAGCATTGGTCAGACCAAAAGATGTAATGGTGTATGCTCGAGGAATCAACCACGGGTAAGACAACATTATGAACATCGTTGGTTCTGATTTGATTTGATGATAGCCCATACTCAAATCAAAGTCTTGATACGACAATAGGTCCAACAACTAATCACAGGGACCAATCGATGAAGATATCATCTATCTTCAACACACAACACAAGATATCCCTTTGGAAATGAACTAAGTTAGACAAGTTTTTATCTTCCAACTCTCCAAGTTGTTGTTTAGCTTGACCAACTAGCTCAGGGGTATCCAACACAGATTCTTGGAGAATGGGTGGTTTGGAGGTAAACCAACATGATCACGAACTCAACATAGCGGTCAGGTGACAACCTGGTAATACATCCGAGAAAATATTCGGAACATCACGAACCACCAATATGTTACTAAGCTCGAGAACGATCTTGCTTTTCAGAGCAAGACGATATGACCGAATAAGCAAGGACTGACACTATCCTAACTCATTGATCGAAAAGTGCACCGGGAATAAGGATTGGGTAGCACGATCAACCTTAGGATGTGATTCAGTAACCAACATGCTAAGGATGAAATTATTGTCCTTTAACTACCAAGCAACGGAGTTGCTAGGAGTATAGATTTCACACATCATAGTTCACCTGTCGGCATTCCGGTTTCAACAACACGGGACCGAGGAATGATCAATGATGGCGAGAAGTATCACTGCGTTAAGAATTCGTGAGAGATGGTGCAATTCTCATGACACTCTTGACATAAAGATGGTAACACTCCAAGGTAGAACAGAACAAAAGCTGGATTGGCATTTTGATCTGCGGAATACAACTACTTTGACCAATCCAAGAAATGGATAAGGTACTGGAGTTTGTTTCTCCTAGTCATTTTGGAATAGAATGGCTTGACGGACCACAAGAATAGTAGGCATTGATATCACAAATGCACAATTACTCCTGACTATCATTTGATAGACGAGGGCCAGAAAATAACTAAAGAGGGACAACCCAAAGGAACATATGTTTTTCTAAGTTGTGGATGCATGGATTAGTATGTCGAACAAATTCAACATACTTCTTCCGGATAACCCATGCAGAGGAGGAAGGACTGGCAGAGTCACAATATGAATGGAGTACTCCTCAAGAGCGCCCTGGTTGTGATCTTTTGGTTAAAAGAACTTCTGCCATGAATGGTTCATGGTATTTGGAAGAATGATATACCACGGACCTCGAAGACTATCACAAAGGTTACTAATATCCTAAAGGAGCGAGCAAACACTATCAACAGGAGGTAAGTGGAGTGAATCTTGGGTTCAAGAACCCAGAAATAGAATGCCTACTAACTAAATGGCATCACGGGATGCTTTCGAGAATAATGGCCAGAATCATCACACTGGGGATGCAAGCATTGCTAGATTACTAAGTGGTCCTCTAAGACACCTAGGGTCATAATAATAACTCCAACATATATGCCGAGGCAATAGAATACCTCAACTCAGCAATTAGTGTGATTAACCTGGCCCAAAGGAACATCGAGAACGGAAAGAAGGACTTTGCAAATGCATCAGATTATTTAGAAACCTGGGATGACTCGGATAGCATAACGGCTGTAAATGCTCAAAGGATTTGAGACATCCTGCAAAATAGTGGCATAACCACTCAGAATCACAATATCAAGGTTCCGAGATCAACTGTCAACACATGGAAGTGGTAGAAACTGAACTGAGGCTTAAATCCATCAATCCTAGGAGTCTACGGATTAGTAACACGTGATCCTGATAGAAAGATGAGAAGCCTAGTGCTTAATCCCCGTAGAAGAGAAGAGGGTGACTCAGATCAGAAAGGCATAAGATAAAGGAGTAAAAAGAGCCTTACGTTCCCTCCCACAATCAATTCCCTTATATAACTAAAGCATTTCTAGACACAACTTCGACCAGTTTGGCTTGGTAATCCTACAGGCAGTCAGGCTCTGATACCAACGCTGTCGGGACCCCGATTCCAAGTCACACCGATCTAGTCGGTAACACCTCATATCACTTTGCGGCCTCGCGCACGGTATTCCCACGGGTGTCGCCTTACCATGGCCCAGGACCGTTTGCGCCTTTTGGCTCACGTATATGATAGTGTCGCTAGCACCCACATGACAGAGAACCCGGGCCGACATGGCTAGTCGTGAACCCAAAGCGGCACTAACGTACGGGGACAGGCATACATGAATCAACATCGAACGTGTCGGTCAGCAGCGTGCGAATCCGGGCTGTAGCACTGGGCTAACAGGACTCCGGGAACCCGGGCTGTAGCAGGCTAGGCAGGACTCCGGATGTCACCGCGTGACATTTCCCCGAAGGGACAGACACGGGAACGATATGAAACACATGCCGGCCAGTCAAGTGTACGGAGCAGTAGTGCTGGGCTAGCAGGACTCCGGTGAACCGGGCTGTAGTGGACTACTATGGCTCATGGACGCACAAGACTACATTTCCCCATAAGAGAGGCTACCAAGGATAAACAACTAGGTTGTCGGATCCCACACATACCGAGCATTTCAATCATACACACAATATGCTCGATATGTGCAAATACAACATCGCATCACAACAAGACTCTACGACTCAGAGTATTTATTCATTAGGCTCCGAAGAGCCAGATATTACAAACATGGGTCTCATGACCCAACATTCAGAGCATACAAGTCAAACACATGCGGAAGCTTAACATGTCTGAGTACAGACATCTACAAATGAAAAAGGCTGAGAAGCCTGACTATCTACCAGATCCTGCCGAGGGCACAAGATCGTAGCTGAGGTAACAAGCTAAACGTCGAAGTCCACACGGAACTACTAGCGAGACTGACGTCTCTCTGCAAAACATAAAATAAGCAAACGTGAGTACAAATGTACCCAGCAAGACTTACATCAGAACTATCTACATATGCATCGGTATCAACAAAGGGGGTGGTGGAGTTTAACTGCAGCAAGCCAGCTTTGACTCGGTGGCTATCCTAACGACGACTGCAAGTAACTCTTTTGAGGTGGCGCACACGAGTCCACATATTCACCATATCAATACTCCACTATGGACCCGCTCCCGTCTCCCTACGAGAACGCCATCCATAGCACTCACGCTTATCTTGCGCATTTTAGGGTATCCACTTTCACTTGTCTATGAACTGTTATAGGCAACCCAGAAGTCCATTTCCGCGGACACGGCTATTCGAATAGATCATATTAACCCTGCAGGGGTGTACTTCGTCACACACGCTCTCGCCACTTACCACCATGTACACGTCGTGTACCTCGGCAACCTTCAAGCGGAAGCCTGGCGAGGGAGTCGGCCACGGCCTACCTAAACACTCAAGTCTCTAGTCCAGGTTTATCGCCTATTCAGGTTCCATCCGTAGGGAGTCCGGCCGAGGTTTCCACATACGGCCCCGAACGATGTGTGCAGGGTTCCCGAGACACCAAACGGGCGCCCGGTACACTGTGCCACGTGCCTACCGCATCACAGCCCACCCCTCGGTCAGCGCTGTCCACGGCCTCCAGCATACTACAAACACCAGAAACTACTTGCAACTCCTGGAAAGAGGACAAGGGTGATTAAGAAGCCGAGAGGGTCCATTGGTTTCGGGCCCGATGCATGGTAGTAACTGTATCATGGATCACAAACACAGAACTCAGTTCCTGAGGACGGCTTCAATGAGACAACCCACCATGTACTCCTACATGGCCTCTCACCACTACCTTTACCAAATCGTGTTCACACACTTAGCTCACACACAGTAGGACATGTTCATCACCATTCCAATTCATCCCCGATGAATCAGACCTGACACAACTCTAAGCAGTAGCAGGCATGACAAACAAGCATGAATGAGTAGGCACATCAGGGCTCAAACAACTCCTACTCATGCTAGTGGGTTTCATCTATTTACTGTGGCAATGACAGGTCATGCAGAGGATAAGGGGTTCAACTACCGCAGCATGTAACAGTTGAATCGTTGTTGTCCTAATGCAGTAAAAGAGAGCAGGAGCGAGAGAGTGGGATTGTATCGGAATGAACAAGGGGGTTTAGCTTGCCTGGCACTTCTGAAGATATTATAGTTCTTCATCGGTGTCATCGATCACGTCATCGGAGCATCGGCTACTGAGAGGGGACGATTACCGGCAAACAGAGAAGGGCACGATCAATGCAATGCACAATATGATGCATGCTATGACATGGCAATATGAATGTGTTTTGGGCTAATGCAAGCTAGAACAGAATGGTTTTGAGTTGATTTGAACCAAAGATTCAAATTCAAATTCAAACTATGAATTCAAATAGTGCATTATCATGTTTTCACCTATACAGCAGGTATAACTTAGTTTGACATGCATGAAAATGATACAGATGGATAGATTGCATTTTTCTGATAATTTTTCATATATAAATTATTTCATTCTGAGCTACGGTTGATTTTATATGATTTTTAGAAGTTTATACTATTTTCTGGAATTTTCTGAATTATTTTAAATCCAAAAAATGAGTTATTGTGTCAGCACTGCGTCACTGTGACTTCAGCTGGTCAACAGCACCTAACCAGAGTCAAACTTGACAGGTGTGGCCCATATGTCAGTGACACAGGGGCTAAGCGCGGTCAAACCCAATGCTGACTGGGTTTGACCCTGCGGTAGGGCCCGCTGTCAGTGGCTGTTAGGGTGATTAGCTGGTTGGGTTAGCGCCTAATGACATCCACGTCATCGGTCGCCGGAGTTCAGCCGACGGCGACCACAGAACACGGCGGGGCACGCCGGACTTGCGCTAGAGGCGTCGGCTTGGCACGCTGAGGGCACCAGGGGATAGCCCTTGATCTTGCGCATCCAAAGGACTAAGTGAGGGGTCGCGGGTTCACCGGAATTCATGCCGGCGACGAGCTTTGGCGGCGGTGGTGTTCGGTGGTGCACGGGCGCGTCGCTACGGTGTATCAGTGAGCAAATGGAGGGGCTGGGCAGCACCTGCTAGGCACGGGGAGCACTAAGAGCAGCGCGGTGAGGCCAGGGGAGCACGGAGGCTATGCGTGCAGCGGCAATGGCGGACGGCGGCTTCGGTGCTCGGCGGTCAGCGGGGCTAGAGGAAGAAAACGACGGCGGGGAGAGAGGGGTTCGGTAGAGGAGCTCACGGCGAGGTTGATGAGTAGCTCAGCGTGCTCGGGGACGCTCGGGGGTCGGCGAATCGAACAACGGCGTTCGTCGGAGCAGACGAGGAAGATGGCGACGGTGACGATGCTGCAGGGCATCCGCGGGCGCGTTCTTCGGCTTGGAGCTTCACGGCATCGAGGCGGAGCTCGAGGTCACAACCATGGGCAAGGGGACGGTGGTGGGCGTGGTGCTTTGCGGCGGCGGGCACCGGCGTTCTTGGGCCCGAGGGGGAGTGAGGCAGAGAGCAGGCTGGGGGCGAGTGAGAGGGTAGAGAGTGAGGGAGAGGAGAGAGGGGTCTCTGGGCGTCTCCATGGCGCCCTCAGAAGAGCCGGGCGTCGCGGTGGAAGCAGGAGCTGGCGCGCGCGCGCGGCGACCACGCGCCCCTGCTCCTACTGGCAGGAGGAGGAAGGCGACAGGAGCCGGGGAGGTGGGCTGGCCTAGCCACTTGGGCTGCAGGTAAGGCCCAGGTAAGGTTCTCTCTCTCTTCTGTTTCCTAATTTGTTTTTGTTTTCTAATTATTTGCCTCTGTTTTGAGCTTAGGAAAAATACCAAGGCATTTCCTAAAATCCTTAAAATATTCATGGACACTTGCTGAATTATTTCAGTGGCCCAAAAATAGTTCCAACATTATTTGAACATTTAAATTATTTATAGCATTTAAATGCCCAAAAGTCAAATACAATAAGATTTAATTCAAAAATCCAGGATGGCCTAGAAATAGGTGCATCATTTTTGGCAGAGGTTTTCACCTTTAACAAAAATCATGAACTTTTCTAAAGGGCATTTTGGTTCATTGAAAATATTGTTTACTTGAACCTACTTGAATGCATTTGGTGCTAGGGTTTCAACATCCCCATTTCAAGTTTCTTTGAAAATTAAACATGATGACATGAGGAACAAGCAAAAGTCAAACAAGGGCTGATCTGGGGCTGTGACACCGTCGTATATCGTGTACAAGGGTAAGGTTCCCGGACTCTACGACGACTGGGAGGAGTGTCGGAGACAGGTTCATCGTTTCAGCGGTAACAGTTACAAAGGGTACACCACTAGGGCGGAGGCAGAATCTAGATACGCGCGCTATCTAGCGGGAGAGAGGAGGGAGCGTTGGGGGAACCGGATGAAGACCAGTTTCATCGCGATGATGCTCATCGTGATGACCGCAACTCTCTTCTATGTGATGGTAGTTTAGATGATCGATATCGACTTGTAATGTGAAGACAAACTCGCTACTCGCGGTCTCGAGACTTGTAATGTTCTATCTTTGTTCGTTCTTTTGAATTCGGAGACTAATATGATGAATTGTATTCGGAGACTAATCTTCTATTGTATTCGATGAATCTGCTGTTGTTGTGTGGTGCTGCTTATATTCTGTCCAATAATATATTTTGTAATCTGTGCAAAAATCAGAAAAGAAAAAAAATCCCTAATATACATACTAATGGCGCATCACACCAACGTGCGCCATTAGTATGCCAAAGGATACTAATGGAGCATCACACCGCAGTGCGCCATTAGTATGCCAGAGGATACTAATGGCGCATCACCCAGCAGTGCGCCATTAGTATGCCAAAGGATACTAATGGCGCATCACCCCGCAGTGCGCCATTAGTATGGCAAAGCACATGCGTATATATGGCCCCCTGGGAGGCATACTAATGGCGCACCGTGGCCTATACTAATGGCGCACTGCCTGGTGTGCCATTAGTATACCAGATACTAATGGCGCACCAGCGGTGCGCCATTAGTAAAAAATACTAGTGGCGTGGTGCTAGTGGCGCACCAGTAGTGCGCCATTAGTAGGCAAAACTGGTGCGCCACTAGTAAGCCTTTTTCTAGTAGTGTACGGGTCCATAGTTATTAGCTAGATGGATTCTTCGCTCTTTTTGGATCTCAATACAATGTTCTCCCCCTCTTGTGGAGATCTATTCGATGTAAACTCTTTTTGCAGTGTGTTTGTCGAGATCCGATGAATTGTGGGTTTATGATCAAGTTTATCTATGAATAATATTTGAATCTTCTCTGAATTCTTTTATGTATGATTGAGTTATCTTTGCAAGTCTCTTCGAATTATCAGTTTGGTTTGGCCTACTAGATTGATCTTTCTTGCCATGGGAGAAGTGCTTAGCTTTGGGTTCAATCTTGCGGTGTCCTTACCCAGTGACAGAAAGGGTTGCAAGGCACGTATTGTATTGTTGCCATCGAGGATAACAAGATGGGGTTTATATCATATTGCTTGAGTTTATCCCTCTACATCATGTCATCTTGCTTAATGCGTTACTCTGTTCTTATGAACTTAATACTCTAGATGCATGCTGGATAGCGGTCGATGTGTGGAGTAATAGTAGTAGATGCAGGTAGAAGTCGGTCTACTTGTTATGGACGTGATGCCTATATACATGATCATGCCTAGATAATCTCATAACTATTCGCTTTTCTGTCAATTGCTCGACAGTAATTTGTTCATCTACCGTAATATTTAGGCTATCTTGAGAGAAGCCACTAGTGAAACCTATGGCCCCCGGGTCTATCTCTTATCATATTTGCTTCCAATCTACTTTTATTTGCATCTTTACTTTTTGCATCTATATTATAAAATACCAAAAATATATTTATCTTATCTTACTATCTTTATTAGATCTCACTTTCTCAAGTGGCCGTGAAGGGATTGACAACCCCTTTATCGCGTTGGTTGCGAGTTTTCAATTTGTTTGTGTAGGTGCGTGGGACTTTTGAGGAGCCTCCTACTGGATTGATACCTTGGTTCTCAAAAACTGAGGGAAATACTTACGCTACTCTGCTGCATCACCCTCTCCTCATCGAGGAAAATCAACGCAAGCTCAAGACGTAGCAAGAAGGATTTCTGGCGCCGTTGCCGGGGAGGTCTTCGCTCAAGTCAAGACATACCAAGTACCCATCACAAACCCATCTCCCTCGCATTTACATTATTTGCCATTTGCCTCTCGTTTTCCTCTCCCCCACTTCACCCTTGCCGTTTTATTTGCCCTCTCTTTCCCTATCGTCTTCTCCTTTTTCCGTTTGCCTCCCCGTTGCCATGGCCGAATCAAAAAGAACTAAGGGCCCTTTCCTAGGTTCTAGTACCTTGGATAACCCCTCTATCCTCTCTAAGCTCATGAATAATGATGCTATAGAAAGACCCACCGGGGTCTCCAATGAGATCTTGAATAATTTTGATGAGGATGACTCTGGAATTTTTCGCTATTTACTTGATGAGTCTTTAAAAGATGCTTGGGATAGGTTATTAAGGATTCCGGCTAGCTATGTGCCACAATATCAAATTGAAGATTACTTAAAAAGTTTCTATGTTGGCTTGCCCGCTTCTTTTAAACAAGTTTTAGATTCTATTTTTGAAGGAGGTTTTCTTGAATGGGATGCTATAGACACTTATGAAAAAATGAAAACCATATTTGGGCACCCTATGAATGATTAGGTTGAATCAACTACTCTCTTGTGCTTTTATCAAAATGAAATTATTAAAGAGATGAACTTCCATAACATGCTTAATCTTACCTCTTCCATTAATGGCCATGTGCTTACCTTAAATAGAAGAATGAATGCCATAGAAAGGAGATCCCCCTCTCCGAGTGCCAAAGATGGCACCCGTTAGATCTATCTTCGCTTTTATGCCTGGCTAGGGGCGTTAAACGATAGCGCTTGTTGGGAGGCAACCCAATTTTATTTTTATTTTTTTGTTTTTGTTTCAGTTTAGGAATAAATAATCCATCTACCTTCTGTTTAGATGTGGTTTAATGTTTTAGTTAGTGTTTGTGCCAAGTTAAACCTATAGGATCTTCTTGGATGATAGTTATTTGATCTTGCTGTAATTTCCAGAAACTTTCGGTTCACGTAAACAATTGTTAAAAATCACCAGAACGTGATAAAATAGTGATTCCAATTGCTGCTGATCAATAAAAAAATTGCCTAGGTCGTCCTATTTTGGCTGAATTTTTGGAGTTCCAGAAGTTTGCGTTAGTTACAGATTGCTACAGACTGTTCTGTTTTTGACTGATTCTGTTTTTCGTGTGTTGTTTGCTTATTTTGATGAATCTATGGCCAATAAAATAGTTTATAATCCATAGAGAAGTTGGAATACAGTAGGTCTAACACCAAAATAAATAAAGAATGAGTTCATTACAGTACCTTATGTGGTTGTTTTGTTTTCTTTCACTAACGGAGCTTATAAGATTTCCTGTCAAGTTTTGTGTTGTGAAGTTTTCAAGTTTTCGGTAAAGCTTTTATGGACTATGGAATAAAGGGTGGCAAGAGCCTAAGCTTGGGGATGCCCAAGGAACCCCAAGATATTCAAGGATAGCCAAAATCCTAAGCTTGGGGATGCCCCGGGAAGGCATCCCCTCTTTCGTCTTTGTTCATTGGTAACTTTACTTGGAGCTATATTTTTATTCGCCACATGATATGTGTTTTTCTTGGAGCGTCGTGTATTATATTAGTCTTTGCTTTTTAGTTTACCACAATAATCCTTGCTGTACACACCTTTTTGGAGAAGCCTATTTGATTAGAATTTGCTAGAATACACTATGTGCTTCACTTATATCTTTTAGAGCACGGTGGTGTCTTAATTTTGAAGAAATTATTAGTCTCTCATGCTTCACTTATATTATTTTGAGAGTCTTTTAGGACAGCATGGTATTTGCTATGGTTACAAATTTGGTCCTAGAATGATGAGCATCCAAGTTTGGTATAATAAAAACTATCATAGAAAGTGAATTGGATGCTATGATCAATTTGATGCTTGATAATTGTTTTGAGATATGGAAGTAGTGATATTAAAGTCATGCTAGTTGGGTGATTACTGATTTAAAGAATGCTTGTGTTGAAGTTTGTGATTCCCGTAGCATGCACATATGGTGAACCGCTTTGTGATGAAGTTGGAGCACAATTTTATTTATTGATTATCTTCCTTATGAGTGGCGGTCGGGGACGAGCGATGGTCTTTTCCTACCAATCTATCCCCCTAGTAGCATGCGCGTAGTGCTTTGGTTTTTGATGACTTCTAAATTTTTGCAACAAGTATATGAGTTCTTTTGACTAATGTTGAGTCCATGGATTATACGCACCCTTTCACCTTTCCTCAAAACAGCCACCATACCTACCTATTATGGCATTTTCATAGCCATTCCGAGATATATTGCCATGCAACTTTCCACCGTTCCGTTCATATGACAAGCATTACTTTGGTCATATTGCTTTTTGTATGATCATGTAGTTGACACTGTATTTGTGGCTAGGCCACCTTCATAATTTTCATACATGTCGCTCTTGATTCATTGCATATCCCGGTACACCGCCGGAGGCATTCACATAGAGTCATATTTTGTTCTAAGTATCGAGTTGTAATTGTTGAGTTGTAAGTAAATAAATGTGTGATGATCTTCATTATTAGAGCATTGTCCCAAGTGAGGAAAGGATGATGAAGGCTATGATTCCCCCACAAGTCGGGATGAGACTTCGGACTTTACAAAAAGAAATAAAAAAAGAAAAGGAAAAGAGGCCATAAAAAAAGAGAAAAGGCCCAAATAAAAAAATAAAAAAATAAAAAGATGAGAGAAAAAGAGAGAAGGGACAATGTTACTATCCTTTTACCACACTTGTGCTTCAAAGTAGCACCATGATCTTCATGATAGAGAGTCTCATATGTTGTCACTTTCATATACTAGTGGGAATTTTTCATTATAGAACTTTGCTTGTATATTCCAATGATGGGCTTCCTCAAAATGCCCTAGGTCTTCGTGAGCAAGCGAGTTGGATGCACACCCACTTAGTTTCTTTTGTTGAGCTTTCATATATTTTATAGCTGTAGTGCATCCGTTGCATGGCAATCCCTACTCACTCACATTGATATCTATTAATGGGCATCTCCATAGCCCGTTGATACGCCTAGTTGATGTGAGACTATCTTCTCCTTTTTTTTCTTCTCCACAACCACCATTTTATTCCACATATAGTGCTATGTCAATGGCTCACGCTCATGTATTGCGTGAAAGTTGAAAGAGTTTGAGATTATTAAAGTATGAAACAATTACTTGGCTTGTCATCGGGGTTGTGCATGATTAAATAATTTGTGTGATGAAGATAGAGCAACAGCCAGACTATATGATTTTGTAGGGATAACTTTCTTTGGCCATGTTATTTTGAGAAGACATGATTACTTTGATTAGTATGCTTGAAGTATTACTATTTCTTATGTCAATATGACCTTTTATTTTGTATCATTTGGATCTGAACATTCATGCCACAATAAAGAAAATTACATTATAAATTATGCTAGGTAGCATATTTAACCAAGAGCCCATATTGCCTTCACTACTGGAATTAGCTTATTTGCCGTCCGCTGGCGGACGGCAAAGAAGGTCTTTGCCGTCAGCCACACGAAAACGGACGGCAAAGAAGTGGCTGATGGCAAAGAAGGTGTTTGCCATCAGCCAACTCTTTGCCGTCCGCTGGCTGACGGCAAAGAAACTATGCCGTCCGCTAGCGGACGGCAAAGAGGTTGGTGGGTCCAGTTATTATGTAACCAACCCAAGCCCACCTCTTTGCCGTCCGTTGGCGGACGGCAAAGAATGTTTGCCGACCGTTGGCGGACGGCAAAGAGGCGGGTACGTTAACGGCCGTCCCGCCCCCGTCCTCTGTCTCTTCTCTCCACCCGCCCCCGTCCTCTGTCCCCATCTCTCTCGCTCTCGTTCCCTCCCCACCCACAACCACGCCGCTGCCGCCGACCCCGTCTGCCGTAGCCGGCCGCCCCGCCGCCACACACCCCTCCCCTGTGGCGCCCCGACCTCCACCGCACCCTCGCCGCCTCTTCCACATCGCCCCGCCCACACCAGCCCGTGCCGCCGCCGCCGACCC